>NW_027186349.1:3976602-4076602 GCF_028583685.1 Petaurus breviceps papuanus | reverse complement strand
AAGAATATAATAGTCTGTGAGGAAATGCAGTTGAAGATAACCCAAAGGGACATATGGTGACTGATAGAAGGCATAGGAAAGCTGCTACAAATAGAGGATGACCCAAGTAGAATAAAGAATGAAATTAACATACATATACACACATACATACATACACATACATATATTATATATAAATAAATATGTATGTATGTGTGTATACATTTGTTTGTACAAAAACACAATTTGAGAGAAAGGAAGATAGACTGGTCACATGCTGAGTGCAAAGAAATTGTTTATATGTAGTCCAAATATACTTCATTGTTGTGTTATGCATTGGCAAGCAATTTGGAAGAAAATCCCAGGCATGTTGGGTGGACATTGTGGCAAGATAAGAGGAGAACATAGGTAAGACATATAATGTATGGACAGGAAAAGATAATTGGAGAAAGCACCATTTCAGTAAAATAAAAAAAATTCATCAAAGTATTAAAAGACCATTGGTACTAATTTGGGGTCAATGTCTTAGTTGTTTTTGTATTTGACTTAATAATATTCAACAGTATCTTCTACATAGAAGTCAGAACTGGAAGTGACTTTGGAAAGAATCTTTTCCAATACTTTTTCTTTTTTGTTTAGATAAAAAAAAAGATTGTTCAAATCTTCATTTATTTTGACCAGATATGAACTATATACCTGACTAAAAGTCCAGGGCTCAATTCACTTTGCCATCAAGATGCCTTTAAATAAAGATGGAGAGAGATGACATCTGAAGCTATTTTCCTCATTTCTTTATTTCTATGTCAGTTTTAAAATGTCCACAAATATTGGCCAATATAATATCAGAGAGTGGGGGGGGGTGAGATATCAGTACATATATTTTCTGATGTTATTCAATAATGACAGTATAATACTTAAAGATATTCTCAATGGGAAATATCACATTTCAATAGAGCCAATATAATGAAAAGAGATAAGTCTATGTTAATTCAGAAGAATAATGGGAGTGTTGCTGTGATTATCAAAAATATTTAATATATCTTAATATTTAACATTTATCTTTAGTAACTTTTTTTCTAATTCTGTAGATAATAATTGCTGATTAGGGTATAGTTTGAGAAGACTCTTATTTAGAGCAAATATAGCTGGAAATATTTACTTGCTGTTAACAATATTAGCAGTATTGGAAGTAATTTCTACTGGAATATGTACTTTAATTCTAGCACCAACACACACACACACACACACACACACACACCCAAATAATGAACAATATTTTTTTTCTCTTCTTTTCAAATGACATTTGGTCCAAAGATTAACAAGGCAAATAACAGTGATGAGAGGTCATATGTATGATCCTCTTGGGATGCAATGAAAATAGTATGAAGGGAGGGTCAGTTCATCAAACTTCCACCTAGAGGAAATAGAAGACTCAATTGCAAGTAGTAAATTTAGATACTAGAATTGGGTCATTTTATAGGGTAGACAATTGTGATGACAAGGTCAAAACCTTAATTGATCTTAAAAAATGTCAGAGGGGTGCCTAATAGGCTCCTAAATGAAAGCATTAACTACATGATTAAACTTAATGAGAATAAAATCTTCTCCCTTGAGGAAAAGGTCAACAGTAGCCTGAACTTGAAAAAAAGGAATTCACACACAAAATGCCAATTAGAGAAAGTGAAGTTAGTATATGTTTTACTCTTATCCTCTGAAAAAGGTTCATTTTATCTGTCCTTTCTACTACTATTTTCATATGAATTCCAATCTGAATGATAAGGACATAGATTTCAAGGATATCTGGAAATCTCCAATTTGATCAAAATTCCTGAAAGAATTATTATATATATTGGCCTTATGTGGACAATCCATTTGGGGGGGGGCAGCAATCTTCTGTTTGGTTTGGGGATAACAAAGATATTATTGCTATTGTTATTAGTTGTAGCAGCAGCATTATTTTAGTTAATATTCCTCTCATTCTCATCTTTTTTTTTTAACAGAGTTAAGACTGAAACAGTCATCATAATTTGAATAGTTATACTGCCTTCAGGGACAATGCCAGTAGAAGAAAGGTTAATGGAGATGATATCTACTTTAGGTTGTCTCCACATTTAAAAAAATGCTTTATTTTTGAAAACTTTCACCCCACACACAAAGCTTAGATATTATGAATAATTAATATAGTGGCAGCTAATAAAATAACATTTTAAATTTTTTATGAATCAATTTTTGTCTGGGCTATTAAATGCAACTGTTTAGTCTGTGATAATGATCAGATTCCACTACATTTTCTGGTTGAATTCTCCAGAATATTTTGAACTCTGAATCTGTGTTAAAGGAATTTTCCATCTGTAAGTCCATGAAAGCCTATGTGGTTATGATTTATAATTCTAGTCATTAGGCTACTTTTTTCCTATATTTTAATAGGTAGCAAACTTTTAACTACAGTGCAATACTGCACAATTTCTACCTACTCTTGCTTAGTTTACATTGATTAATAAGACTATAGTGATAATAGATAATCTTTTAAAAAATTTCTCTTTGTAGAAGAGAATAAGCATTTATAAACCATCTACTATATGCTAGCTACTGTGCTAAAAGCTTTACAAACATTATCTCATTTGATATTCACTACAAACCTGGAAGATAGGTATTATCTCCATTTAATGGTTGATCAAACTGAAGCAGACAGAAATTATGATATACTGTGAGCAATATAGATTGAATTTGAACTGTGATGTCCAAGCCTTGGATAACTCCAGGCTTGGAGTCAGGAACATCACCATTCAAATACAATCTATGTTTACAGAGCCATCTAGATGATCTGGTCCTGCTCTGACAAATTTCTCCTTTTGTATAAATCAACTTGACTAAAACATTTGCTTGATGTTTATTTGTACAAATATCGTTGACAGAATTCATGTAGAATTCACACATGGATAGCCTTGTGATGTTGGATTTGACTCATTTCATAGACTCCATTTTGTAGGTTAGTCACTTTTCATTAACATTAGACAATTTCAATGGTAGATACCTATTATCACCCTTACTGTTGCTTGGTGTAGCAATTTTACCTATTCCAAATTTTGTTGTTTTTCTTGCGTACTTATCATATGCTCTGAGAATATCAATCTGCTTCCTCTTTTTTGGTGAAGAAGTGTAGATTTTTCAGACTAACTTATCTGTATATCCTGTTTATCATAAAGGATCTACACAATTTTGTTTTAATCTGTCAGAATAATTTTTCAGATTTTCTTTGACCCATTTTACAATTCTAGAAATGCATATTAAAATTGGTATTGTGTAAGTATTTAATGCCTTAAATGTGTTCTTACCATTAAGCTTTGATTTCAGGATGGCAGTAAGTCTATTAATTTACTGGGCTACAGTCTTCTCTTAGTTATACAGGTTGTTTTATGTCTGGCCTGGAGGTTATCAAGGTATTTCTAAATATCATCTTTGTCTTCTGTTTCAATATGACAACCAGATTCTAGCTCAGAGCCCTTAATCTCTGTCCTTTTTTTTTTTAATATTGCTAGGAAATGGCTAAGCCCAGATTACTTGAGAGCACAGGAATAATCTCATCTACCAGCAAGTTTGTGTGACTGTAGGTCAAATAAAGTGGACAGACAATCTAAAAGGAAAAGAAAACCATTAGCATACTGAGGAACACTGTTGGATCAGTAGTAACTTTAGGTTCTTAGAGAACAGATTATATTTAAAAAAACTTTTTAGAACTGCTTAGAATATATAGGTGATCAGTAGAATTCTATGGAATTTATAGTAGGTAAAGCAAAACTATTCATAGGAGGGTGGAGAGGAAGACGGGATCACCGAAGGAAGAAAAGATAATTATTTAAACTACATTTTTTTTGCAGGATTTATTATCAAAATGAGAAAATATCTTCTATTCAAAGGTACAAAAAAGGAGTGACCAAATACTTTTAGAAATCAAACAAATCTTTTCTTTTAAGACAGAGTGTTTAAGTTAACCATTAAGAGAAGGCAACAATCAGATTGGCTAATATAACAGAAAAGGAAAATGATGGATTTTGGAGGGGAAGTGGAAAGACTGGGACACTAATGCTCTGTTGGTGGAGTTGTGAACTGATCCAACCATTCTGGTGAGTCATTTGAAACTATGCCTAAGGGCCATAAAACCCTAAAGACACAAAAAAGACAAAATGACCTATTTGTACAGAAATATTCACAGCAGCTTATTTTGTGTTGGCTAGGAATTGGAAATTCAAGGGGAGCCCATAAATTGTGGAATGACTTATCAAGCTATGGTATATGATTGGGATAGAATATTATTGTGCTATAATGAGAAGCAGGATGATTTTAGAAAAAAACCCAGAAAGACTTATATGAACTGACACAAAGTGAGGTGAGCAGAGTCAAGAAAATGTTGTAAACAGTAACAGCAATATTGTACAATGAAGAAATTTTAATGACTTCTTAGCAATGCAATGATCCAAGACAATCGCAAAAGACTAATGATGAAGCACAACATCCTGCTCCAGAGAAAGGACAGATATTGTTTGAATACAGCCTGAAGCATGCTGTCTTTCACTTTCTCTCTTCTATTGTTTTTCTTTTATTTGAGTTTTCTTTTACAAAATGACTGATATGGAAATATTTTACATGATTGCACACGTGTAACCTATATTTGATTGCTTAATATCTCATGGATAAGGGAAGGGAGGAAAGAAGAGAGGGAAGGAATTTGAAACTGAAACAAAAAAAAGTTTTAAAATTCTTTTAACATGTAATTGAGGGAAGCAGATGAGTGTATGTATGTATATGTCATATATATATACATGTATAATACATATATACACACAAATACACAGGCACATATGAACAAGAAGGCTATGTTCTATCTAATGACAACAGAAAATTTTACATTAGTGTTGCTGAGTAGTCCTAAGTTTTATACCCCTCTTCATGGCCCCATTTAGGGTTTTCTTGACAGAGATAATGAAGTGTCTTGCAATTTCCTTCTCCAACTGATGTTATAGATGAGAAAATTGAGGCAAAGTATTAAGTGATTTCCTCAAAGTCCCAAAGTTAGTAAGTATTTGAGGACAAATTTAAACTCTGGTCTTTCTGACTCCAGGTCCAGAGCTCTATCCACTGCATCACCTAACTGCCATTAATATTCATAGATTTTATCATTTGCTCTGCCAGGTCTCTGTATAATTTTATTTAATTTCTTCTTCAATATATGTTAATTTTTAGATATATTTGAGTCAGAGTAGCATCTTAGAGTTGGCAAATGATTCAGTAAGAAAATATTTATGTTAGTTTATTTTGGTTAAGCCATAAACTTGATGTACATGTACATCAAGTGATTAATAAAAATTTTGCTGCTTCTTTGTCCTTAACTTGGAAGGTTTGCCCCATTTTTGTTTGTTTGATTATTAGGTTTAAGACAAAATGAGCTTTAAGGCAAAATGAGCTTTAACAAAAAATTTTAAAACTTCTTTTGTGTCATGGACCCCTTTGTCAGTCTAGAAAAGCCTATGAACTCCTTCAAAAATAATGTTTTTAAATTTAAAAAAAGGAAATACCTATCCCAGGAGGATGGTTGTACCCTTGACATTAATAAGGAAGTTAGAAAGGTAGTGGTGGAGGTCTGAGGCAGCGGGAGAGGAGGAATATAATGAATTATGTTTTAGATATTTTGAACATAGGATTTATATAAGAAATTCATATTAAGTTATCTGATCAGCAGTTGAAGATAGAAGACTAAAGGCCAAGGGATATGTTAGGGCTGGATAAATACATCTAAAAAACATCTACATAAATATGGTAATTGAATCATTTGCAGCTGATCATATCACTTAAGTGAAATAGCATAGAAGGATATGAGAAAAGGACCCATTGCAGAGATAACAAAGGGAATGTAAATATTATTATTAACTATTCTAATTACATATCCATTTAGGGTCACAAAAGCTACTACCATTGAACCAGTCATCATTTCATTTGGTGAAGAACTTGATTTGAAATATTTAATGTGTAACATTGTCCAAGGTCTTTGGGGTAATTTTAACAAATAAATTCTACCCAAATAAAAAGTTATTATCACAAAGAAAACATGATTTAATTCACTATGCATTACTTGATTTTCTTGACGATGTTCTGTGTGAAATATTTTAGGGAAGTTTTGATTCTTAACTGAATTAAAACCTAGAATGAAAGTAATTGTGAAGAAGTTAGAAAGAAAAAACAAAAGATACATATGAAACAACAATTTTATACCTTGATTCTTTGGAATTGTAGTGGAGACAACAATTTTTCATAAGCAAACTTCCTGAATAACCCAGATTTTATGTATTGTGTGTGAATGAATGCAATAAAGTGCTGAGGTGTGAGTGACTGGTTGCCCCTCTTTCTTCATCAAAGAGATTTTACTTTTCAAGTGATACTTAACTATAAACACATCTCTCCTCTCTCTCTGTCTCATTGATACTGACTTCCTTCTATGCTGTCAGAGTAGCAGCTGCTTGCTGCCATCACTGCCTTTTCTAATCTTAACTGCTGTCACTGCTACCTGAGCTTCTAATCAACTTCAGTCACGTCTACCATTCACTTTCCCCTTTTTCTGATTGCTTTTCTTATTGTTGATTTTGTCTCAACTCATGTCTAGTGTGGTACTACTCTCAGGGTAAAAAGCTGTCTGTTATAGACACTGCTTGCCAATCACAGTATCCTTCTCCTTTCAGTAGATGAATGAATGAATCAGTGATTTAAATTTTAATATTTGGACCAAGATGGCAGAGTAAGCAAGTTGCTCTCATTCCCCTCTATTAACTTTTAGAAACCCAGAAAATATTGCCCCAGGAAATATCCTGAAACAGCAAAGTCAGCAGAAAGACGGGGCATAGCACTGTTTTGGTCCAGGAGGTTTTGGAGGATGAACAAGAAAGGTCCCTCTCACTCTGGTGAAAGGGGAGCAGAACAAAATGGGAGGTGTCTTGGCAAGGCCACAGTAAGCCCCACTTCAGCAAAATAGAGGGAGATCCTGAGCACTAAGGTGGTAGAGCAGGGAAGCACCAACATCAGGACCTCCCAGTCAAAGCCAAGGGAACTGGGATACTCCAGCTTGGAAACTACAATGTGCGCCAGGTGGCAAGTGTCCTCCAGCAGCTGAACTTCCCTGACCTTCGGCACAGGGTGGGTTAGCAAGTATCCTCCAGGGGCCAGATCCCATCTTTACCCCATGCACTTAAGTGTACCCCAGAAAAAGGCAGAAAAAACTCACCTAGCTTGAGCATAAACCAGCTCAGCAACAGGTAAGCTGCCAGACGCCTACAGCTGCCAGCTGAGGCACCTGAGGCACCAGCACACAAAGTCAGTGACCAGAGCCCTGGGCCCCAGGACAAAAAGCTTGGGACAGTTGCCTGTTGTGTTCCAGCTTTAAAAGCCAAGATATAGGCAAAAATCATGAACAAAAAGCAGAAAAAGACAATGATCATAGATTCTTTCTATGGGGACAAGGACGATCGATATATAAATTTAGAAGAGGACAACATTGTCACTATACCCACATCTGAAACCTTAAAGGGGAATATGAACTGGCCTAAAGCCCAAAAAGCCTTCTTGGAAGAGCTCAAGAAGGATAATAAAAGTTAAGTAAGGGGGGGGGGGGGGCAGAGTCAAGATGTCGGAGTAGAAACACGACCTCTGAGTGTCTCCAGCTTCCACCTATTCCAATCAATGTGAAAAGGGGACTCTGAACAAACCTTGGAGCTGCAGAACCCACAAAATGACACACAGAAGCTAATCTCCCTACCTGAGGACAGGTAGGCCAGCAGGAAGCGACCAGCACGGTGCTCTGGGAGCTGAGCCAAGGGCTGCCTGAGTCACAGGTTTTAGCCCCAGGGTGGGCCTGACCAGCCACTGGTGGGAGGGACTCCAGACCAGCAGCTGTGACCATTTCCAGATTTATCAACACAAAGATGCGAAGGACAAAGTGAGAGGTCAGTGCAGTCTGGACTTTGGGACCCAGGAGTTGGGAGTGCTTCCGCTTTTGCCCCCAGGGCAAGAAGCTACTGAGACTGGCACAGCCAGCCAGCGCCAGCTCTTGGCCTGCAGAGTGTAGGGGGAACAAGCGACCAGTATGAGGGGTAATCGCTCTTGCTTTCACTTTCTTGGATCTGGATTGCAGTCTAGGGTGGAGGTCCTGGGGTGTGTGTCCAGCTTGCCAGAACATGTGGAGGCCCCATAGAAGGCACCCATCTAATACCTCTTACAGCTGAGAAAACCCCAGCATTTGGGACAAAAGCTCCCCTGTCTGGTGGCAGAGTCCTGCTGTGGCAAAAAGCCCAGGGGTCAAATGACTGAGGGGCGACATGACCAGGAAAAAGGAACAAAGCAGACAGAAGATTCCAACATTAGACTCCTATTTTGGAGACAAAGTATGAGCACATGGAGACAAAAAGGAACAAAGCATGGAACAGGAGGAAGACAGTGAAGTCAGAACGCTTGCACCAAAAGCTTCAAAGGAAAATACGAGCTGGTTACAGGCCGTAGAGTACCTTAAGAAGCAGATAAGAGAAGTGGAGAAAAAAATTAGGAAGAAAAATGAGAACAATTCAAGAAAATTACAAAATGAGAGTCAACAGCCTGACTGAGGAAAATAACACCTTAAAAAATACACTAACTCAAATGACAAAAAAGTGTCAAAAAGGCAATGAGGAGAAGAATGCCTTAAAAAGCCGAATTTGCCAGATGGAAAAAGATTCTCAAAAGCTCACTGAGGAGAATCATTGCTTCAGAATTAAATTGTAGCAAATGGAAGCTAATGACTTTATGAGAAATCAAGATGCTGTTAAACAGATCCAAACAAATGAAAGAATTGAAGGCAATGTGAAATCTCATGAAAAAGGGGCAGCCAGGTAGCACAGCGAGTAAGAGCACAGGCTCCAGTGTCAGGATGACCTGGAGATAGAATCCTGGGCTCCAACACCCACCTGGCTGTGTAACCTTGAGCAACTTAACCCCAATTGCTTAGGGGCGGCCAGGTGGCTCAGCGAGTAAGAGCACCGGCTCCAGTGTCGGGATGATCTGGATCAAATCCCGGCTTAGATACTCAGCACCACACCCAGAAATAACAGGCCGTGTAACCTTGAGCAAGTTACTTAACCCCAATTGCTTACAAAAAAAAAAAAAAAGAAAGAAATCTCATGAAAAAAACACTGACCTGGAAAATAGATACAGGAGAAATAATTTAAAAATTATTGGACTACCTGAAAGCCATGATTAAAGTAAGAACCTAGAAATCATCCTCCAGGAAGTTCTCAAAGAAAATTGCCTTGATGTTTTAGAACAAGAGGGCAAAACAGAGATTGAAAGAATCCACCAATCACCTCCTGAGAAAGATCCCAAAAAGAAAACTCCTAGGAATATTATAGCTGGGTTCTGGAATTCCCAGATTAAGTAGAGAATATTGCAAGCAGCCAGGAAGAAACAATTTGAATATTGTGGAAACACAATTAGGATAACCCAGAATCTGGCAGCTTCTACACTGAGGGATCAAAGGGCTTGGAATATGATATTCCAGAGGTCAAAGGAGCTGGGATTAAAACCAAGAATAACCTACCCAGCAAAACTGAGTATCATGTTTCAGGGGAAAATATGATCATTCAGTGGAATAGAGGATTTTTGAGCCTTCTTGATGAAAAAACCAGAGTTGAATAGAAAATTTGACATTCAGATACAAGAAGTAAGAGAAACATGAGAAGGTAAACAGGGAAAAGAAATCATAAGGAACTTATCAAAGTTGAACTATTAACATTCCTACATGGAAAAACAATAATTGTAACAGATGAACTTCTTGTCAGTATGAAAATAGCTGAAGGAAATAGAAATATATATGTCTATATATGAGGGTATATGAGCATATGAATACATATGTGAATGTGTATATATGTTTATACGTATACATAGATAGAGGGCACAGGACCAATTTAACAGGAAGGGATGTTACTTAAAAGGTGAAATTCAGAGGTGAGAGGGGAAAATAATGAGAGGAGATGGGTAGAGACAGGATGGGGTAAACTATCTCATAAAGAAGAGGCAAGGGAAAATGGATACAATGGAGGGGAAAATAGAAAGGCAAAAGGGAATGGTTTAACCTTATTCTCATTGAATTTGGCTTGGGGAGGGAATGAAATACACACTAAATAGGGTATCTCACCCTACAGAATAGTAGGGGGGAAAGGGATAAGAGAGGGGATGATGGAAGGGAGGGCAGACTGGGGGGGAAGGGAAGTTGTAAGCATCCACTTTTGAAAAGGGATGGGATAAAAGTAGAGAATAGAGTAAGTGGGAGTTGGGATAGGAGGGAGGGAAATATAGTCAGTCTTTTAAAATATATCTACTATATTCCTGTTTTGCATTAGCTACACATGTACACTCTATACTGAACTGCTTATCTTCCCAGTAAGTGTGGGTGACAAGGGAGAAAGGTAATGAATCTTTAATTCAAAGTTTTAAAATCAAATTTATACACACACACACACAATTATTAATACTGTTTTACATGTAATTGGGAAATAAGATATACAGCACTGGGGCATACAGATCCACCATGCCCTACTGAAAAAGTAGAAAGTGGTATGGGAGAAAATATGGGAGAGATCAGACTGGAGGAGGGGATATCCTGTGGGACTGCTATTTTGGGGCAGTGGGTAGGGGAAAAACAGGGAGAAAATTTGTAACTCAAAATTTGGCAGAAATGAATGATGAAAATAAGAAGTTAATAAAGCATTTGAAAATGGAAAAAAATAAACATAGAAAAAAATAAGGGACAGGAAAAAAAAGTTAAATAACAGTGGTAGAATAAAAATTGAATAAAGAAAGAAGAGACAGGTAAGAGAGAGTGATCAGCTTGGAAAAGGACAGACAAAAATTGAGCATAGAAAATAATTTCTCAAAAAAATTCAAATGGCCAAATGGAAAAAAAAAAGAGTGCACTGGAGAAAACAACTCCTTAAAAAGCAGAATTGGCAAAATGTAAAAGGAGGTACAAAAGCTTACTGGAAAAAAAATTGATAAAAATTATAATTTGGCAAAGGGGAAGGTAATGACTATATGAGATATAAAACAGGCATTGAAAGAAGTCACCAACTACCTCCTGAATGAAATTTGAAAATGAAAGTTCTGGCTTCCCACAGGGGCAGTCTGGGAAACGATGGCGCAGGGCAGGCTGGAATGAGGCCTGACCAACAAAGGGGGCAAGTCGTCCTACCAACCAAAAGGTCCACTACCAGGCTTTTCACAAAGGGCTGGGACTGGAAAGAAGAAGGTAAGAACCAAATACAGTGTCTCTGTCCAGGACAGCAAATACTCCTGGGACTACCACTCCATAACCCAGAAATTAAAAAAAAAAAAAGCCCCTATAAGGACCTCCAAGGACCAGGATGGCAGAGTGACCCAGACTACTCCAAACCCCCCCTCTGACCCTCAAAACATAGTAAATATTACCCCAGGGCAAAGCCCTCAACAGTAAAGCCTTGGGAAGCCAAGAGAAAGGGTATGGCTAGGGCCTTGTCTCAAAATGGGTAGAAAGCAGACTACAAAGATTATGGAGTACTGCTATCCTCAGAGGAAGGAACCAAACTCAGAGGGATACAATGTGGACTCCACACCCAGAGCTGAAATATCAACAGGGAACGGGTCCCAAGCACAGAAAGCTCTCCTAGAGGAGATGAAAAGGAACTTTGAAAACCAAATGAGAGAGATAGAAGACAAAATGAAAAATTATTTTAAAATCAATATTGCAGAATTAGAAAAAAACATTATAATGAAGAAAACAGCTCCTTAAAAAGAAAAATGTATGATAGGGAAAAGGATCTACAAAAACTAACCAAGGACAATGATTTGCTAAAACTAGAATCAACTAAATTGAAACAAATAACTCTATGAGGAACCTAGAATTAGTCAAACAAAACAGCAAGAATGAAAAATTAGAAAAAGAGGTAAAATATCTCAATGGAAAAATAACTTACCTGGAAAACAGATCCAGGAGAGGTAACCTGAGAATCATAGGCCTACAAGAAAATCATGATGAAAAAATAAGGCTGGACAACTTTGTCCAAGAGCTCATTAAAACTGCCCTGAGAAACTAGAACCTGAGGGTAAAATAGAAATAGAAAGAATCCACCAGACACCTGCTGAAAGAGATCCCAAATTGAAAGGTCCTCGAAATATTGTGGCCAAACTCAAGAACTACCAGGTAAAAGACAAAATACTTCAAGTGTCCAGAAAGAAACAATTCAAATATTGAGCAATCACAACATGGATCGTACAGGATTTGGCAGCCTCTACACTGAAATATCGGAGGTTGTGGAATTCAATTTTTCAGAAGGATAAACAGCTTGAGTCACAGCCAAGGATCACTTACCCAGCAAGACAGAGCATATTCTTCCAGGCAAAGAGATGGTCATTCAACAATATAACTGATTTCCAGACCTTATTGATGAAAAAGTAAGAGCTCAATGGAAAATTCAACGCCCAATTACAAGATGCAAGAGTGACATAGGAAGGTAAACAAGGAAAACACACACACACACACACACACACACACACACACACACCCTGTTATTTAATAAGAGCAAACTGTTTATAGAAAAGTAGAGGGTATGAATATAAATTACACAAAATGACAATTAAAAAAATCTCATTAAGGACTACAAAGGGACTGCAGTGGAAGAAGAGGAATGAATGAAGTGGAAAAGGGTAAATTATGCCACACAAAAAGGCATAAAAACAATATAGCAGAGGAAAAGAAGGGAGGCAGGTGAGTATTATGTGAGCTTTTCCCTCATTGGGTCTGGTGTAAGGAGGGAATAACAACCATTTAAGCATAGAATTCCATGGAGAAGAGACTCAAAACGTATCATATTAGAGGGAAAGAGGGGAGGAAAAGGAGCTTCCCATGAGATTTGTTCCTGTCACTCTTGGTGAGAAGAAGAAATAACATATTTCATTAAGTATAAAAATATCCTACAGGTAGTAGGAGGGGGAAAGGTCTGTGATGGGGGGGGGGGTTTACTAGGGAGGGAAGAAGTAAGGGGGAAGGGGAGGGAAAGGGAGGGGGGCTGATAAGGGAATACTGAGGGAGGTGGTGGTCAAAGGGAAAACTATTAAGGAGGGGAAGGAAGAAGGAGAGAAAAATTATAAGCATTAACAGGGGAGGGAATAGAATGGAGGGAAAGAAACAGATAATAATCATAACTGTTAATGTGAATGGAATGAACTCTCCCATAAAATGGAGGCGGATAGCAGAATGGATTAAAAATCATAGTCCTACAATATGCTGTTTACAAGAAACACATCTGAAACAGAGGGATATACACAGGGTAAAGGTAAAAGGCTGGAGTAAAATATATCATGCCTCAGCTAAAGTAAAAAAAAAAAAAACAGCGGTAGCAATCCTTATCTCAGATAAAGCCAAAGCAAAAATTGATCTAATTAAAAGAGATAAGGAAGGAAACTATATCCTACTAAAAGGCATCATCAAGAATGAAGCAATATCATGACTTAACATATATGCACCAAGTGGTATACTATCCAAATTCATAGAGGAGAAGGTAAGGGAATTAGAGGAAGAAATAGATAGCAAAACTATACTAGTGGGAGAACTTAACCAACCCCTCTCTAAACTTGATAAATCCAACCTCAAAAAAAAAACAAGAAAGAAGATAAGGAAGTGAACAGGATTTTAGAAAGGGTAGGTATGATAGATCTCTGGAGAAAGCTGAATGGGGATTAAAAGAAATATACTTTCCTCTCAGCGGTACATGTCACATACACAAAAATTGACCATGTACTAGAATATAAAAACCTCACAATCCAGTGCAGAAAGGCAGAAATAAGAAATGCATCATACTCAGATGATGACACAATAAAAATCATATGCAATAAAGGGCCATGGAAAGACAAACTAAAAACTAATTGGAAACTAAACAATTTAATCCTAAAGAATGAGTGGATCAAACAAGAAATCATAGAAACTATCAGTAACTTCATTCAAGAGAATGACAATAATGAAACAACATACCAAAATTTGTGGGATGCAGCAAAGCCAGTTCTTAGGGGAAGTTTTTTTTTTTTAAAGCAATCAGGGTTAACTAACTTACTCAAGGTTACACGACCAGTTATTTCTAGGTGTGGTGCTAAGTTTCTGAGCCCGGATTTGATCCCCAGGTCATCCTGACACTGGAGCTGGTGCTCTTACTCGCTGAGCCAACTGGCCAATCCCTTAGGGGAAGTTTTCTATCCCTGAGTGCATACATGAATAAATTAGAGAAAAGAGAGGAGGTAAATGAGTTGGGCATGCAATTGAAAAAGCTAGAAAAAGAACTAATTGAAAATCCCCAATTAAATACTAAATTAGAAATACTGAAAATCAAAGAAGAGATTAATAAAATTGAAATTAAGAAAATTATTGAATTAATAAATAAAACTAAGAGCTGGTTTTATGAAAAAAACAATACAATTGATAGACCCTTCGTCAATATGATAAAAAAAAGAAAGAAAACCAAATTATGACTATCAAAAATAAAAAGGGTGAACCTACCATCAATGAAGAAGAAAGTAAAGTAATAATTAGGAATTATTTTGCCCGTTTTTATGCACATAAATTTTACAATTTTAGTGAAATGGATGAATATTTCCAAAAATATAGGTTGCCCAAATTAGCTGAAGAGGAAGTAAATTACTTAAATAACCCCATCGCAGAAAAAAAAAATTGAACAAGTTATCAGTGAACTCCCTAGTAAAAAAAATCTCCAAGGCCAGATGGATTTACTAGTTAATTCTACCAAACATTTAAAGAAAAATTGATTCCAATACTCTACAATCTATTCAGGAAAATTAGTGAAGAAGGAGTGCTACTAAATTGTTTTTATGACACAAATATGGTACTGATACCTAAATCAGGAAGAGATAAAACAGAGAAAGAAAATTATAGACCAATTTCCCTCATGAATATAGATGTAAAAATTTTAAATAAAATATTAGCAAAAAGACAACAGCAACTTATCACAAGAATAATACACTTTGATCAGGTAGGATTTATTCCAGGAATACAAGGATGGTTTCATATTAGGAAAACTATCAGTTTAACTGATCATATCAACAATAAAACCAGCACAAACCACATGATTATCTCAATAGATGCAGAATAGGCTTTTGACAAAATACAACATCAATTCCTATTAAAAACACTAGAAAGAATAGGAATAAATGGAACCTTCCTGAAAATAATAGGTAGCATCTATTTAAAGCAATCAGGAAGTTTTGTATGTAATGGGGAGAAGCTAGAAGAACTTCCAATAAGATCAGGTGTGAAACAAGGATGTCCACTATCACCCCTCTTATTCAATCTGGTACTAGAAATGTTAGCAGTAGCAATTAGAGAAGGAAAAGAAATCAAAGGAATCAAATTAGGCAAAGAAGAGACCAAGCTATCACTCTTTGCAGATGATATGATGATATAATTAGAGAATCCTAGAGAATCAAGTAAAAAACTACTTGAGAAAATAAATAAATTTGGTAAAGCTGAAGGATATAAAATAAACCCAGATAAATCCTTGGTATTCCTGTATATTTCTAATGAAATTCAACAGCAAGAGATAGAAAGAGAAAACCCATTTAAAGTTATTGTAGACATTATAAAATATTTGGGCATCTACCTGCCAAAACAAACCCAAAACCTATATGACTACAACTACAAAACACTTTTCACACAAATAAAGTCAGATCTAACTAATTGGAAAGACATCAATTGCTCATGGCTGTGTCGAGCTAATATAATAAAATGACAATTTTACCTAAATTAAGTTATATATTTAGTGCCATACCAATCAGTTTACCAAAAAAATACCTTATAGAGGTAGAAAAAATTAGTAACAAAATTCATTTGGAAGGACAAAAGGTCCAGAATATCAATGGAATTAATGAAAAGAAATGCTAGGGATGGTGGACTAGCTATACCAGATTTTGATCTGTACTATAAAACAGCAGTCCTCAAAACTACTTGGTACTGGCTGAGGTATAGAGTAGTGGATCAATGGAATAGATTGGGCACAGGAGACTCAGCAGTCAATGACTATAGTAATCTACTGTTGGATAAACCCAAAGACCCCAGTTTTGGGGATAAGAACTCATTATTTGACAAAACTGCTGGGAAAACTGGAATATAGTATGACAGAAACTAGGCATAGACCATTATCTAACACCATATACCAAAATCAAGTATAAATGAGTGCATGATTTGTGTATAAAGGCTAATACTCTAAGCAATCTGGGAAATCAAGGAATAATTTACCTGTCAGATTTGTGGAGATGGAAAGACTTTATGAGTAAACAAGAATTAGAGAGCATTGTAAAATGCAATTTCGATAATTTTGATTACATTAAATTCAAAAGCTTCTGTACAAACAAAGCCAATGTAACCAGGATTAAGAGGGAAGTGGAAAATTGCGAAATAATTTTTACAACCTATGTCACTGATAAAGGACTCATTTCTAAAATATACAGAGAATAAAGTCAAGTCTCTAAGAATACAAGTAATTCTCCAATTGATAAATGGTCAAAGGATATGAACAGGAAGTTTATAGTGGAAGAAATTAAAGATATTTATAAGTATATGAAAAATGCTCTGAATCACTATTGATTAGAGAAATGCAAATCAAAACAACTCTGAGGTATGACATCTCACCAGTCTGATTGGTTAAGATGATAAAACAGGAAAATGCCAAATGCTGGAGAGGATGTAGAGAAATTGGAACACTAATGCATTGCTGGTGGAATTGTGAACTGATTCAACCATTCTGGAAAGCAATCTGGAATTATGCCCAAAGGGATATAAATAATTTCATAGCCTTTGACCCAGCAATTCCACTTCTAGGTTTGTATCCCAAAGAGTTCATAGAAGTGGGAAAAAGACCCATATGTACAAAAATATTTATAGCAGCTCTTTTTGTGGTGGGGAAGAATTGGAAATTAAGGGGGTGCCCATCAATTGGGGAATGGCTGAACAAGTTGTGGTATATGCATGTCATGGAATACTATTATGCAATAAGAAATGAGGAGCAGATGGATTTCATATTTACCTGGAGAGGCTTATACAAACTGATGCTGAGTGAGAAGAGGGGAACCAGGAGGAATTTTTACACAATTACACACTCAATGTATGTGTGACAACCACCTTTGATAAACTGAACTCTTCTTAGCAATCCAGAGTTATAAGTCAAGCCCAAAAGACTCATGACGGAGAGAGATGTTTACATACAGAGAAAGAACTGCGATTGAACCCAGCTTGAAGCAAACTACCCACCCTTTTTTGTCTTCTTGTTTGGTTTTGTTTTCTCTTTCTCATTCTTCATTCCATCTGATACAATTCATCTTTATAACCTGACTAATGTGTAATGTGAAAGTATTTGCAGATACTATACTTGATTTTATGCTGCCGTGGGAGGGGGAGATGGGGGAAGGGAGAGAAAATTTGAAACTCAAGGAATTGTGGTAATGAATCTTGTAAATTAAAAGTAAACAAATTAATAAAGACCCAAAAAAAGAAAATGAAAGTTCCAAGGAATATTATAGACAAATTACAGTGTTATCAAGTCAAGTGGAAAATATTGCAAGCATCCAGGAAAAAAAAATAACAACAGCAACTAAATATTGTGGAACCACAGTTTGGATTACACAGAACCTTGCAGCTTCCACCCTGCAAGATCAGAGGTCTTGGAATATAATATTCCATAAGGTGAAGGAGCCTGGAGTACAAACAAAAATCAACTACGCAGCAAAATTGAGTATAATCTTTCAGCAGAGGAGATAAATGTTCAGTGAATTAGGGGACTTTCAAAACTTCCCGATGAAAAGGCCGGCGAGCTCAACAGAAAATTTGATCTTTAAATACAAGACTCAAGAGAGGCATAAAAAGGCAAACAGGAAAGAAAAAAAAAACATGTTGTTTAATAAGGGCCAACTGTTCACATTCCTAAGAGGGAAAGTAATACTTATAACTTTTGAAAACTGTATTTTTATAATGACATTTAGAAGAGGTAAACATAGAAAGCATGGGTAGAAGTTGACTTTGATGTGGTGATAAAAAACCTAATGAAGTGATGAAAAGTGATTGTACTAAAAGAAGAGAAAAGGAGGATGCAGGAAAGAGTAAATGACATCATATGAAGAGGCACAAATATCTATTATAGTAAAGGGAATGAAGGGAGGGAGGTGAGCATTGTTTGAACCTTATTCTCATCAGATTTGGCTTATTGAGGGAATAACATAGTTATAGAAATCAAATTTATCATATAGGATGTAGAAGAGAAAAGAGGAAAGAAAAGGTTGGGGATGGATAGATGTAAAGGAAGAAGTAGTAGGGGAAAAAGGAAATAAAAGTGAGCAAGCTGATAAAAGGGAGGGTATATTGAGGAAGGCAGTGGTCAAAAGCAAAACTCTAGTGAGGAGGGAAACAAAGGAGAGAAAATCATAAACAGGGGTGAAAATGTGATGAAGAGACTCAGACAGTAATCATAACTGAATGTGGATGGGAGCAATGAAAGTGGAAAGCAGAGTATATTAAAATTTATAGTCCTACTATATATTGTTTAAAAAAACACATTTGAAACAGAAGGATACACACAGAGTAAGGGTAAAAGGCTGGAATTGAAAATATTATACTTTTGCTTGCATTAAAAAAAAAGTGGTAGCAATTCTGATCTTAGATACAGGAAAAATAAAAATAGATCTAATTAAAAGAGATAAGAAAGTTTCAAAACTACATCCTACTAAAAAGGGCCATAGGCAATAAATTAATGTCTGTGCTAAACATATATATGAACCAAGTGGTACAGCATCCAAATTCTTTTTTTTTTTTTAAGCAATTGGGGTTAAGTAACTTGCTTAAGGTTACACGGCCATTTATTTTGTGTGGGAGTTAAGTATCTGAGGCTGGAACCGATCCTGGGTCTCCTGACTTCCGGTTGGTGCTCTTACTCACTGTGCCACCTGGTCGCCCCTAGCATGCAAATTCTTAAAGGAGAAATTAAGGGAGTTAACAGAAGGAAAAGACAACAAAACTATATCAGTGGGGAACCTCAACCTCTCAGAAATAGATAATTATGATCACAAAATAAAAAAGAAGTTAAGGAAGTGAATACAATTTTATAAAAGGTAGATATGGTAGAACTTTGTAGAAAATTGAATGGGAACAGAAAGTCATAAACCTGCTCCTCAATAGCACATGGTACCTACATAACAACGAACCATATATTAGGACATAAAACGTCATAATCCATTGTAAAAAAAAAGCAGAAAAATCCAGAAGATCAAGGTAATTAATGAAAAGAAAAGCAAACCAATGTGATCTTGCCACCTGTAATGGGAATGCAAATTTGGAAGATCTTCCCTGCCCCTAGGCTAAAGTGCACCTGAAGCCTGGGGTGGGAGGCTTGTTTTTCAGTAGATACTTTTTGATTGGCCAGTGGGTCCAAAAGGTTGTTACATTCTCTGAGCCAGGAGAAGGCTATATAAGCCCTGATGTGTAGCTTTGTTTTGGGACTCACTTTGAGAAGTGTTCTGTGATTTGATCTGAATTCTGGGAAGCCTTTGTTGAGAGTCCCCCGGCTTTGAAAAACCCAGATGTGGAAACCCAGATGTTGACTGGGTATGGATGTAATAGTTGGACAGTTTGGAAATCTGTCTACTTGATCTGTTTCTGTCTTGATAATTCTGCCTGTATGCTTTGAAGTTCGGGATGCTGACCTTTTTCCCCTGAACGAGGTAAACGATATATGTCTGACTGATTAAAGTAAGCTTGTTAACCCATTTTGAGTTGCTTTCCTTTAACAAAGCAGATCCAAGAACCTGTGGTAGCTGCAAACCCTGAGGACACTTGGGGTGCTTGCTGCTACACCACCCCAGATTTTAAATTGTATTATAAAGCAGCAATCATCAAAAATATTTGATATTGTCTAAGAAATAGAGGGGTGAATCAGTGGAATAGGTTAAGTACATAAGACAAAGTAGTCAGTGACTGTACTAATCTACTGTTTGATAAATGCAAAGACCACAGCTCCTGGGATAACAACCCACTATTTATCAAAAATTGCTAGGAAAATGGGAAAATAGGATGGCAAAAACCAACATCTCACACTCCATACCATGATTTAGTCAAAAATAGTACATGATTTAGATATAAAGGATGATACTGTAAGCAAACTAGGACAGTAAGGAATAGTTTACCTGTCAGATTTATGGAGAATGGAAGAATTTGTGACCAAAAAAAGACAGAGAACATTCTGAAATGCAAAATATAAAAATTTTGTTACATTAAATTGAAAAAGTTTTGCACAAACAAAGCCAGTGCAACAAATATTAGAAGGGAAGCAGAAAGCTGGAAAATATATATTTTTTTAAAGCCAGTGTCTCTGATAAAGGTCTCATTTCTAAAATATATAGAGAACCAGGTCAAATTTATGAGAATACAAGTCATTTCTCAACTGAAAAATGATGAAAAGATATGAACATGTAATTTTCAGAAGAAGAAATTAAAGCTATCTATTGTCTTAAGAAAAATGTTCTAAATAACTAATGATTAGAGAAATGAAAATCAAAACAACTCTGAGTTATTATATTGCACCTATCAGATTGGCTAATATGACAAAATAAGAAAATGATAAATTTTGGAGAAGATGTGGGAAAATTGGAATACTAATACAATGTTGGTGGAGTTGTGAGCTGATCCAACCATTCTGGAGACAATTTGGAACTATGCCCAAAGGGCTATAAAACTGTGAGTACCCTTTTACCCAAAAATACCACTTCTAGGACTGTATTCCCAAGAGACCATAAAAATGGGGAAAGGAGCCATATATATAAAAGAGTTTAGAGCAGCTCTTTTTGTAGTGGCCAAGAATCGGAACTTGAGGGAATTTCCACCCATTGGGGAATGGCTGAACATGTTGGGGTATATGAATGTGATGTAATACTATTGTTCCATAACAAACAATGAACAAGTTGACTTCAGCAAAATCTCGAAAGACTTACATGAACTAATGCTGGATGAAGTGGGAACAAGGAGAACATTACAGACAACAATGTTAACATTGTGCAATGACTAAATTTTGACAGACTTAGCTCTTCTTAGCAATGCAAAGATCCAAGGTGATCCAAAACTTATTATGGAAAATGCTATACCCATCCAGAAAAAGAACTATGGAGTATTAATACAGAATGAGGCACACTATTTGCTTTGTCTTTGTGTGTGTGTGTGTGTGTGTGTGTGTGTGTGTGTGGTTTTTTCTTCTTTCTCATTCCTCCTATTGGTTCTTATTCTTCTTCCCAACATGACTAATATGAAAACATATTCACATTGCACACCATCTTGGGGAAGGGGTAGAAGGAAGAGAAAATTGAGAACTCAAAATCTTATGGAAGTGAATGTTGAAAACCAAAAATGAATTAATAAAAAAGTAAATTGAATATTTGAGTTGCAGGCTCTTCTCAATAGGTACTTTGTGTAGAAACATAATCTCTTCACTTAAAAGGCACTTTCTTTTTACTGACTAAATAAGCAGTATTCTATGTCCACGAGTTTGTCAGACAACATGTCTGTCAATATAAAAATTGAACAGTCACTTTTTCCAGTTGTCATGATCATTCATGGATAACTCTGCTGATAAAGTCCTCACATGGACTTTAGAGATAAAAATATTTTTGTAACTGGTCTGGTTTGTAACCCCATAATGAAGAGTATCTTTTTTGGCTGTGTAGGTGGCACTAGTATATAGTCAAAATATACTAGCTTACCACATCCTTCTCTAGCTCTTTTACTTTAACTTCTTCCTTCCTGACAGAACTCTAGAGAGATGTAATGGCAACCAAGGACATACTTATCACCTTGCCTCAGTTACTAAAGTATTTAGCACTTTGAGCTGCTTGTGATTTGAAGGTGGGAGGAACTTGCTGACACAAACAGGAAGGGTGGGACAGGAAGGAGAACTACCATATGGTGATTTGGAGAAGTCCAAGTTGGGACAGAGAGGAACTGGTAGGAAGCATGACTGTGGCACTGGAACTTTGTCTGTGTTGATGTTACTTTGTCAGATCTATCTGCTGATAGAGGACATTGCTGTTGTTACAGAAGCCCTGGGAGCTTACTGCTGGTTCAGAAGACCTGAAAGAGGACTTTCTTGTTGTCTGTTTACAGAAGTCCTGAAGGAGGGTTTTACTGATGTTTTCAGAGGTCCTGGGAATTTACTGATGATTTGTATTGATTTCTCAGGCAGAGACCCTGTCTTCTGGTCTGTGTTGATCGCACTGGTAGAAAGTGAATTGATGATAATGTGGGCAATGTGTGTGAATATTGTCGTAACTCTGCTAAACTTGATGTGTGTAAATATTGTTGTGGGTGTGTTAAGATTTTTCTTCCCAGAAATAGAGACTTCAAAGGGCTTGGGCTGGACTGGTCAATGTGAGGTTCAAGCTGGAGCAGGAACTATAACAGGAGCTAGGAGCTGCCTACCTCTGAATTCAGGTGACAGTTCAGTAGATTCAGGCAGGAACTGGACCCATGGAAGAGGAAACATGGATTTTGGGAGCCAGCCTCAAGTCAAGATGAAAAGAATTCTCCTTGGGTACTTAGTGGTGACTGAGAAGATCATGATTTACTGTGGTGGGAGAACTTTACACTTCATACTTTGTACCCCTTAAGGATGATTTAGTTAAGGATGATTGGAAACTAATCTCCAATGAAGAAGAAAGAAGACTTTTTGACTGATAGATTAAGACAATGTGACCTAGGGTATAAAACTTTAACTTTTGTACTTTGTGTTCCTTAAGGAAAATTACTCCTTAAGGATGACTGAGTTAAGGATTTACTGAATGATCTCTTTTGTTTAAAACTATGTGGCCACTTTAGTGAAAACTATGTGGTCACTTTAGTGATATGTTGATAAGTTATAAGACTGTGAATGCTATACTTTGGTTTCTGTGAATGTTTTGCTTTAGATTATTGCTGAATAAATACAGAGTTCACTATACTATGTGATGAATCTTAGAGCTATTCACAGCAGAAGTACTTTGGAAAACTGCTCATGCTTGGCTTTACAAGAGAGAAGAGAAATAATACTATATGGTGAAATGACTCAGGCTCTCCTGATCTGAGGCCACTATGTGGTTCATGAATTCAGTTTTGGTTCTCTGCCCTGGCATTTCTTCTTTAAAAATATTAGAGGTGACTATGCCCTAGTGAGATCAGTGAGGTTAGGTGAACAAGAGACTCAATATTCAAAAGTCAAAAGTCCACACTGAATTTTCTAGCCATAGCAATATTAAGGCCCTGAGATGATGAATGACCTGCAGGACATATGTGTATATATATAATATATATATATTATATACATACATACACACACACATATAAACTCTCTGTTCCTCAGAGACCAAGGTGCTATAGTGCTATAGAGAAAGCTGTTTCCCTGAGGAGTAGGATAGAAATATTTTTGCTTTTGTTCCTGCTGCATTTCTAAGTAATACTAATTTATGAAAGCTGACTGATATTAATTGGTTGAATGAAAATGATGAATTAATAACTTTTATTTAACACTTCAAGGGGAGACACACAAGAATGGAGGTTTGAAATGACAGTATTAGAGAAATATATCCTCAATCACTCAGGGACTACCACAGGTCTTGAGGAATAGATATAAGTAGTCTTGCACTAGCATAACTGAAGAAATTTATGGAAAAGATATTACTTTCCGTAACTTCCATTTTTCCTAAATGAAACACTCAAGGCTTTGCTTCTAGCTTCCATGGGGCTATGATTAGAAGTGAAAGGAAGCTTATCTCTTCCAGCCAAAAATATCAGGTGGAACTGGGGTGAACAGGACAATGTGAGTTCCAAGCACTTCTTATCCCATGAGAAATCAGGAACTGCCTCAGGGCCTCTTGGTTCCAAGGCCACTCCATATTAGTGAGAGATAAGGATGTGCCTCAGCCACAGTCCAGTTGCCAGCTCACAAGGACATCTCCCAAGAGACCACATTGCTTGATGAGCAGCAGCTTATGTGACTGGTTTGTCCCCCCTCCATTGCTTCACACTCCCTGTGCACAAGGAGATCATGCTTGAATTGTGCTCACTTTAAAGGTATATAAGGAGCCAGCTTTTTCCCCCCAGGCCTGCCATGTTGTAATTAACTGCAAGTTGTTTCTCTCTCTGGTCTCTTCAGTCCCTCCTGAGAACACCACCTAAGGCTGGCCCTTAGGTTAGTAAAATTATCAGCTGCTTACAGCTGGCGCCTGGACAGTGACAATTGGGGCTCAAGAAGGACCCGAGGATCATGCCACTTTGCCCTGAGTCACACAGGGTACAAACACCTCTGCTTCCAGAGACTCCAGGAGCGGATTCCTAAGTGCTATTGTGTGGTGTCTGGAGCAGAGCTCGGAGAACAGTGAGTAAAAATAGGACAAAACATAAGCATAGTAAGAACAAGGGATAGAGAAAGAAACAAGGAGCAATGGTGCAGCTTTAACACATCAAAACATTAATTGATTTGGCACGTAAAGTTTCACCTTTAGGCTAAACATGGACTAGGCCCTCTAGGGAAAAGCTTTTAGCAGTTTTTGGGCTAAAAGAATCACCAAGTTAAGTGGTAGAGGAGGGACTAGAAACAATAAGCAAGTGAGCCCTGTCTCAGTAAAAAGCTGTCAGGAGAAAATGGGACAGGTACAAAGTGAAAGTAGAGATTGAGAATATTATCTAAGACTGTTAAAAAGAATAGTAAAAGAAAATTAGGAACCAGTCAAGAGAAAGAGGAGTGAGAGATTTATGGAAGGACTCCAGTATTTCACTATTTCTGCCTTTTTTCTATGGAATATGTTAATGATATGTTTAACAACCGAAAGGAAAGTGCCAAAGGAGTCTGGAAACACTTCAGTGTAATGCAGCTGTCTCTAATATTATCAAGTAAATCTTACCTGGCTTCTGTTACTATCTGTAGAGCCAGCAACTGTTTAATCTTTCCAGGAGAACACCTACAAATTCTATGTGATCTGTTCTGTTATTTTCTATATCTGTTTTGTTTATGTGTCTTTGTGGGAATGAGTGAGAGTAATTTGTCATTCTATAAGATTTAATATGTAGCTGGACTGCGCAACTTTCTGTGAATAGGTATAAATTATTTGCATGAAATATGTGAACAGAAGTCTTAAGATTTTTTTTTAAAGTTTGAAAATTTCCTCCTTTTCATTCCACTCTGGCCAAGTGGAGTGAGGAGAAGGCAATAAGAAATAATAAGGGAATTTTTTCCCTCAGATCTAAGAGGCAAACAGACGAACATTTGGGAATACAACTGTAGGTCAATTAAATTCACGTGAAAAGTAAAAAAGTGTTAATCCTAATTTGACAAATATCTGATAAAGAAACATTTATAAAGTGAAAGCTTCAAGTTCCCCAGTTTCCAGGAAGTGGGAGAAGGCACGAGCCTCTGCTATTTTTCCAGAGTCCCAATCCCTTTAACAAACAGGTTGAAAGCTTTTCACTCTCTAAGAAATTTTTAAGAATAAACATAACACTAAAGTACAAATTAAAATTGGCTGAAAACATTTTTACAACAACTCATTAAAGCCTCTCATCCCAGATTAGGCTAAAAGAGAATGCTTAAGATTAATAGGGAATTTAAGTTACCCTCCCCATTCTGGAAAAAGGGAGGAAACTCACTAAAGTTATCAAGGACCCTGCTAGCAACAGCCCTTAGGCACCCTGAAGCCCACACTTTAAAGCAAGCAGATAGACCTCTTGAATTCAAACCCCTACATCCACTATCAGGCTCTGCAGCCATGAGGAGAGGAGAAAAACCTCTGCACTTTATAAGCCCAATTTTTATCATTAATTTTGCTAGTGATGATTTGAAAATTAAATTGATGTCATAATGTCATATGGGGATCATTATAAGCCAAAAATAGTGTTAGATAAGCAAATTTTTAATCTGAATTTTGTTGGAACTAAAAGATAAGAACTTGTATACGCCATATAGAGAATCAGGTATTTACTCATCTACCTGAAGTTAGAGAAAGTTAAAGGAGGATACTAGTTAAAAACTTTATTATTCTTATTTTGTAAAACTGCCAAGGAAACTATCTAGAGGCAAGGTCATTCAGCCTGAGAAAGGAACTTGTTTTAATTGTAACTTGCTAAGAAAATGGCAAAATATTAAAATATTTCTAATAATTTGGCTTTTACAGAAGGAAAGAGAGTTCTACTTGAATATTTAGAACAAGCTGTGATGATAAGCCAGAGGTTATTATTGACTGACCATTGCATTCTGCACATATTCGGCATTATCTCAAAAAACAAAAAGGGAGAGATGGACCTATAAGACAACTAAAATATTGTACACCCTAAATTAATATTGTACACTCTAAATTACCTGAAATCCGATGCAACTGATTTGACCCCAGCTATGAAACAGCTCAGAGGGAATCAAAAACATAAACTAGAAATGGGACGTTGGTACAATAATGAAAACAAAGAAAGGTTATGTGGAGAACAATTGTTGGTAATTGGGAGAGCCCTTATAACCTGGGGGCCAGGGTATGCTTGTATCTCCACAGGTTGAGGTCACCAGTGGGTTCCTGCAAAAACTATCTGCATTATCAGTGACTTGAAAGAAGTGGAGGCACCGGTCCCAACAGTGGAGACCACACAAGACGAATCATCAAGGGATTTTGCTGCTGGTTGCTGCCATAACCACGTTCACCATCTCACCACCTGCTCACGCAGAACAACACAGATGGGCTATGATGTTGGAGCCATCCTGGCCAAGGGTGGTAACTTTGGGGGAGGTGGCTGCTGAACCAGTTTTTTAAAGGAATGGTAGTCACAACATGACTGTTCTTGTAATTGGCTTACACACTGTATATATGCTGGGATACAGGGGATGCCCTGCACTTCCTCTCTTCCCCAGGGTACGGGGGAAGCCCAGCTTGTAAGCCCATTCCTTTACTAGAGACTTGTGCCACTCACTGGCAGACTTGCAAAACTGTATTCAACAAGCACAGTGAGCTTCAATCTTGGCACCTGACAAACCACACTAGTTACGACTCCGTTCCTCTCTACCCATGTGGGTACCCCAGAAGGGCCCCTCTTGGACAGGACTTTGAAAGGTGATAGCAGTCATGGGGAAATCTTATAGCCTCCTCTATTTTTCTTGCTATATCTGTATCAACTATACAAAATCATCTTGTTCAGGCCCGATTTGTGGAGGACCTGGCAAAGAATGTGTTGCTGAGTTTTGAATAACAAGCCTGTATCAATGAGGAATTTTATAATATATTGAAGGATCTCACTAAAGGCACTGTGGCCTTGGGGAATGAAATAGAAGTGGGCACATTATTGTTTTATTGCCTTCCTCTGCTTGGCTTAATGTTTAAAATGCTTTGTAATACCTTAGCAATGATTCAGGATGATACTCACCTTGCACTTTTTCAAAACAAAAAGGGGGAATTGGACAGGACAATGTTAGTTCCAAAGTGCTTCTTGTCCCACGGCAAATCAGCAACTGCCTCAGGCCACTTCATACTAGTGAGAGATAAGAATGTGCTGAGGGCTACAGTCCAGTTGCCAGTTCACAAGGACATCTCCCAAGAGACCACATTGCATGATGAGCAGCAGCTGATGTGACTGGTTTGGTCCCCCCTCCATTGATTCACACTCCCCGTGCAAGAGGAAATCATGCTTCAATTGTGCTCACTTTAAAGGTATATAAGGAGGCACCTTCCCCCCCTCCCCCCCCCCCCCGAGCCCACCATGTTGTAATAAACTGCAAATTGTTTCTCTCTCTGGTCTCTTCAGTCCCCCTAAGAACACAACCTAAGGCTGGCCGTTAGGTTAGTAAAGTTAGAGGGCACTTACAGCTGGGCAAAGTTCTCTTTCAGGGGAAATTAAAAATAGATATCAAGGCAAGAATTCTTATTATACATGGTGGCTCTCTAGTAGGACTGACTTTAAAAAGATCTGAAATAGCTTCATACTCTGTATTTTCTCACAGAAGATTTGGAACTTCTTCCTATCAGAGAATAAGCTACATAGCAATCAGTTACTAATCATTTTTAAGCACCAAATATATACAAGGTTTGGTGTTAAGATATAATTTAATGGATGTCAGCAAATAGTAGTAATTTAGCAGATAATAAACAGATGGCACTAGAATCTCAGCAGTGAGCCAATAGATGAAAGTGCAATAGAGAATGGAGGCCAGCAGATGCTTTCATCAGACTCTCAAATGACATCAGCAGTTTTCTTTGTAGTAAGGTAGCAAAATAGTAGTGTTAGAGGCAAAGGGATGTTCCAGCTGTTGTTTAGCCCTAGAAATGTGCTTTAATGAACAAGTTACTTTGTTGTTATTGTTGTTCAGTCATGTCCAACTCTACATGACACCATGGACTTCTATCCATTGAGTTTCCTTTGGAAAGATACTGGAATGATTTGCCATTTCCTGTTCCAGGATATGCCAATTTTATAGATGAGGAACTCATGCAGATAGGGGTTAGGTGACTGATCCCAGGTCACACAGGTAGAGTCAGAGGCTACACTAAAACTCACATCTTCCTAGTTGATCCTATGAACAAACTATAGTGTCTCTCATATCTGGCAGAAATAGAGAAAAATGGGATAGAATTCAAACATTCTATACTCATCTCAGTTTCATGCTTATTGTTTTAAATGTCAAGGGAAGTTAATGAGGATTTCATTTTTTATTAACTTATTAGTATTTTCATTTTCAACATTCACTTCCATAAGTTTTACATTTTCTCTCCCCTCCTCCACCATAATCTCCCAGGGGGCAGGAAATCTGATATAGGCTCTACACATACAGTCATGTTTAAAACATTTTCACATTAGTCATGTGGAATTGAAGAATTATGATGAATGGGAGAAATGATGCGAAAGAAAAAAATAACAAGGAGGAGCTGGGTGTACAGTGAATAGAGCACTGGTCCTGGATTCAGGAGGACCTGAGTTCAGATCCAGCCTCAGACGCTTAACATAAAAGTAACCGTGTGACCTTGGGCAAGTCACTTAACCCCAATTGCCCTACCTTCCCCTCTCCAAAAAAAAAAAAAGAAACAAATATTTAATCTGCTTCACTCCTCATTCAGCATCTATAGTTCTTTCTCTGAATGGGGATGGCGTTTTCCATCACAAGTCCTTAGGGGTTGTTTTAGGTCTTGCATTGCTCAGAAGGGCTAAGTCTATCAATATCAGTCATTACACACTGTCGCTGTTACCATGTACAATGTTCTACTTGTCCTGCTCACTTCAGCATCTGTTCATATGAGTGTTTCCAAGTTTTTCTGAACTCTGTGGGTTCATCATTTCTTGTAGCATGATAGTAGTCAATTACATTCATATACCACAACTTGTTCAGCCATTCTCCAATTGATGGGCATCACCTCAATTTGCAATTCTTGGCTATCACAAAAAGAGCAGTTATAAATATTTTTGTACTTTTGGGTCCTTTTCCCATTTTCATGATCTCTTTAAGATCCAGGCCTGGAAGTGGTATTGCTAGGTCAAAAGGGTATGCACATGTTTATAGTCCTTTAGGCATAATTCTAAATTACTCTCCAGAATGGTTGGATTAGCTCACAGTTCCACCAACAATGAATTAGTGTTCCAATTTCCCACATTTATCATTTTCCTGTTTTGTCATGTTAGTCAATCTGATACATATCTCAGAGTTGTTTTGATTTGCATATCTCTAATCAAAAGTGATTTAGGGCATTTCTATATGACTAGAGATAGCTTTAATTTCTTCATCTGAAAACTACCTATTCATATTTTTTTTGATATTTATTAATTGGGGAATAACTTGTATTCTATAAATTCAACTGAGTTCTCTTTATATTTTATAAATGAGGTCTTCATCAGAGACACTACTTGTAAAAATTCTTGCCCAGTGTTTTGCTTCCCTCCTAATCTTGGTTGCATTGGTTTTGTCTGTGCACAACCTTTTCAATTTCAATTCATCCCAACAAAATGATCCATTTTGCATTTCAAAATGTTCTCTATCTCTTGTCTGGTCATAAATTCCTCCAATCTGGATAAATCTGACATGACAGATAAATTATTCTTTCTTCCCCTAATGTGTTTATAGTATCAGCCTTTATATCTAAATCATGTACTCATTTAGATTTGGTATAAGGTATCAGTCACTGTTCTATGCCCAGTTACTGCCATATTATTTTCCAATTTTCCCAGCAGTTTTGGTCAAATATTGAGTTCTTATCTCAGAAGCTGGGGTCTTTCAGTTTGTTAAACAGTAGATTGCTATAACTACTGTGTCTTGTGTACCAAACCTATTCCACTAATCTTCCCCTCTATTTCTTAGCCAATACAAAATAGTTTTGATGATTGCTACTTTATAATACAATTTAAGATCTAGTATGACCAGGTCACCTTCCCTAGCATTTCTTTTTTTTTTTATTTTGGAGGGCAATTGGGGTTAAGTAACTTGCCCAAGGTCACATGGCTAGTTTGTGTGTGTGTGTGTGTGTGTGTGTGTGTGTGTGTGTTAAGTGTCTGAGGCTGGATTGAACTCAGGTCCTCCTGACTCCAGGGACAGCACTCTACTCACTGTGCCACCTAACCACCCCCCTAGCATTTCTTTTCATTAATTCCCTTGATATTCTGGACCTTTTGTTCTTCCAGATGAATTTTGATATCATTTTTTCTAGCGCCATAATTTTCGGTAGTTTGATTAGTATGGCACTAAATAAGTAAATTAATTTAGGCAGAATTGTCATGTTTATTATATTAGCTCAGCCTACCCATGAGCAACTGATGCTTTTCTAATTGTTCAGATCTGACATTATTTTTATGAAAAGTGTTTTGTAATCGTGTTCAAATAGTTCCTGGGTTTTTTTGGCAGGTAGACTCCCAAATATTTTGTAATGTCAACCATAACTTTAAATGGAATTTCTCTATCTCTTGCTGTTTGGTTTTGTCAGTAATATATAGAAATGCTAAAGATTTACATGGGTTTGTTTTTATATCCTGCAACTTTGACAAAGTTGTTTATTATTTCAAGTAGCTTTTTAAATTTGATTTTCTAGGATTTTTTTAAAGTATATCATCCTATCATCTGTAAAGAGTGATAATTCAGTTTCTTCTTAGCCTATTCTAATTTCTTTTTCCTCTCTTATTGCTAAACTAACATTTATAGTACCATATTGAATAACAGTGGTGATAAAAGACATCCTTGTTTCACCCCTGGACTTATTGGGAATGTATCTAGCCTATCCCCACTACAGATAATGCTTCCTGAAGGTTATATGTGGATACTTCTTACCATTTTAAGGAAGACTTCATTTATTTCTATGCTCTCTAGTGTTTATAACAGGAATGAGTGTTGTATTTTGTCAAAAGCTTTTTTTGCATCTTACGGTTTCTATTAGTTTTGTTGTTGATATAATCAATTATGCTGATAGTTTTCCTAATAATCAAACCAACCCTGCATCCCTGGTATAAATCCTACCTGATCAAAGTGTATTACTCTTGTGAAAAGTTACTGTATTTGTTTTGCTAACATTTTATTTAAAATTTTGCTTCTATGTCCATTAAGGTAATTGTTCTATAATTTTCTTTCTCTGTTTTGGCTCTTCCCAGTTTAGGTATCAGTAACATATTTGTATCATAAAAAGAAATTGGTAGGACTCCTTCATCATTTTTTCCAAATAGTCTATAGAATTTTGGAATTAATTGTTCTTTAAATGTTTGATAGAATTTCCTTGTAAATCCATCTGGCCCTGAAGATTTTTTCTAGGGAGTTCATTGATGACTTGTTCAAATTCTTTTTCTGAGATGGGGTTAAGTATTTACTACTTCTTCTGTTAATCTGGGCAATTTATATTTTTGGTAAACATTCATTCATTTCACTAAGATTGTGAAATTTATGGTGATACAATTGTGCAAAAATAATTCCTAATGATTATTTTAATTTCCTCTTCATTGGTGATGAATTCACCCTTTTCATTTTTGATACTGGTAAATTTGGTTTTCTTCTTTCTTTTTTTAAATCAAATTAACCAGAGGTTTATACATATTATTGTTTTTTTCCCATAAAACCAGCTCCTAGTTTTATTTATCATTCAATACTTTTCTTAATTCCAATTTTTTAAATTTCTCAATATTCATAATTTCAAAATTAGTATTTAATTGGGGATTTTTATTTATCCTCTTTTCTAGATTTTTCAGTTGCATCCCCGATTCATTGATCTCCTATTTCTCTATTTAGTTCAGGTAAGTTTTCAGAAATATAACACTTCCCCTAAGAACAGGTTTTGTTGTATCCCATAAGTTTTGGTATGTTGTCTCATTATTGTCATTGTCTTGAATGAAGTTATTGATTGTTTCTATGATTTCTTGTTCAACCTACTCATTCTTTTGGAGTAGATTATTTAGTTCCTAATAAATTTTAATTTATCCTTCCCTTGCCTTTTATTACATATAATTTTATTGAATCATGATTCAAAAAGGATCCATTTAATGTTTCTGCCTTTCTGCAATGGATTGTAAGGATTTTATGCCCTAGTAGTATATGCTCATTTTTTGTGTACCACGTGCCACTGAGAAAAAGGTATCATCCTTTCTATCCCCATCTTTTCTAACATTCTATTTACCTCCTTAACATCTTTCCTATTTACTTTAAAGTTAGATTTATCAAGTTCAGAGTGGGGAAGGTTGATGTCCCCCACTAATATAGTTGTGCTGTCCATTCCTATAACTCCTTTAACTTCTAAGAATTGGATGCTATATTATTTGTTGCATAGTTTTTTTTTTTTTGTAATGACATTATTTCATTTTCTATGGTGCCTTTTAGCAGGATATAGTTTCCTTCCTTATCTCTTTTGATTAGATTTATTTTTGCTTTTGCTTTGTCTCAGATTAGGATTGCTACCCCTGCTTTTTTTTTTTTATTATTATTTCAGCTGAAACATAATATATTCTCCTCCAGCCTTTAACCTTTACCCAGTGGGGAGCCTTCTGTTAAAAATGTGTTTCTTATAAATAACATATTGTAGAATTGATTACATTTCTTTTTTAATCCATTCTGCTATCCACTTGTTTTATGGGAGAATTCATCCCGTTCACATTCACAGTTATGATTACTATCTATGTCTTTCTCTCATCCTATTTTCCCCCTCCATTTATGCTTTTATTTTTCCTTTCTCCATTCCCCTCCTCAAAAGTTTTGCTTTTTTTTTTGCTTTTGCTTCTTCCCTGCTTTCTAATCACCTCTCCCTTTTCTTTCCCCTTTCCCCTCCTGCTGCCTGTAAAGTGAGTTAGAACTGTATACATAACTGAATATGCTATTCCCTCCAGGAACCAAATCTGATGAGAGTAAATTTCAAACAATGTTCAATGAGAATTTTTTAAGCCTTGACTATCTACCAGGTGCTGTACTTAGTGTAGGGGATACAAAAACAAACAAAACGGGGAGATAGTAACTGCCCCTGAGTAGTTTATATTCTAATCAGGGAAAACACATCCATTTTGACCTTTAAAACCAAATACAACAGCAGCAACAAGGGCAACTTTGGAAGAAGCTTCTGGAACCATCCTACTAGGATGCAACTCTAAGATTGTGAGTTGCTCTCATAATAAACATTTCCTCTCACTATAAGCATGGGATTTTGTGGAAGAGTGTATGCAATGACTGCTTCTTTATTTTTACATTGCTCTTTTCTTTTAACTAACATTTTGCTGTGATTACACTTTGGTTTGGGTTTCCCCTTAAGCAACTATAATTTGCATTATAGATGAAAAGAACAACAGCAGATATCAAGTTCACAAATGATTTTTTTTCTATGTTCCATTTACCAAGAGCACTAGATTTGAAGTCAGGGAATTTAGATTTTATTTTAGTCTTCACTAATAACCCGAAGTGTGATCTTTCAGGTCAAGAATTATTCCTTAGGGTTCCTGTCTGGTGAGTACTTCATTTGACTCAATGTTCATATAGTGGCCATATTTCACTTTGTAGTCTGCTCATCTTCTTGACCACCACTTAAATTACTGTGTCTCATTGTAGCAATTGTACTGAGAGCTCCTTAAACAAAAGAGTCCTACTTTATCAGTTTCAACAATGTGTTTCAGTTCATTTATTTGGTAGTATGTGAGAGAGGTGAAAACTTCTCAGACCATACCCTAAAATGGAGACAGTGCTCTAAACTCAAGTTGGGCTTCGGCTGCAGCTAGGCCAATGTTTCACTTTTGTAGTTAGGCTTTGGGTGCAGCTAGGCTTAAGTTTTTTGTTTTTGCAAACTTATCCCTCCCCTGCTTTCACCCATGACCAAATAAGGTATCAAATGCTTTCATCAGTTTTCAGTGGTTGAAGATTGTTTCCTTGCTCCTTGTATCTGGGTAGATTCCCAAGCTACATTGTGAGGCCAAGCTCTCAAGCAATGAGGGCAAGGTCAGTGGAAGGGGTTGCTTGCATTAGGGTATTTAACCACGTTTTTGGTTTCTGTAGCCAGCCTCCCTCCACTGGTTCGTGCTGGTGAAGGTGATGCTCCCTTTCTTGCAAGAATTGAATAAATCCTTTCTGTTCCTACCTAGAGAAGCCTCAGTTTTTGATTAAATTTTTGGGTAGGGTTTTTCATCCCACATAGTAGCAAACACATTTTCAAATGATTGATTATATGATGTCAGCAAAGGAGGGGAAACAAACCTATAAACAAGATGTATATGTCCAAAACAAAATCAAATTTTAAAAAATGTATTGAAAGATATTCTGTATAGCCAAGGCCTCAGGAAAGCTGGAGATGGAGATGAGTGGGATACTGCAGCATTACAAATCCATGTGCAAATTGGAGTAGTGGAATGGCAATTCCAAAGATGGCTTCCTAGGTTCCTCATTTTCTATTGAAAATGTATCATCTGTAATGTTTGCTAGACAGGTTTACTCCTTTGGGGAAATTCTAGAATAGTAGAAATATAGTATATAGAATAATCTGCTACTTTCACTTCCATATCCACCATTTGGGATATCTGAGCACAACTGTTTATCGAGGATGGATTTAGATTATGGCAGTGGAAAGCTCTCAGATTTGCCTAGGTCTAGCTAATAAGCTTAATATGGAGCATCTTATCTATGAGGACAAAGATTATGAGGCTATCTAGAAACAGAAAGAAAATTTGTGAGGAATTTATGAAAATATGAGAAAATCTTTTGGTTAGTTTTAGGAGTGAAAGGAAAAATCAAAAGAAAATGAATACTGAAATAGAATGCTGCGATATATGATATCTATCTAGCAAGTTAAGAAGAATGGCCTTTCTCTAATTTCAGGTTAAGAATTAATTGACTTGCTGAATACCTTATGGTTTAACCCCCCTTCAGATTCTACCTGTGAAATGTTAACTTAGATCCTGTAGAGGAATCCTAAAAAGAGGGTAAATTAATTATCAATATAGCTATGTATAAATGTTTATATACTCTCCAGAAATATAGTGATTCATTTATATTCCTCAGAATGATTAAGTTACAAAATTCTAATAGCTAATGCTTTTTCATATGCATAATGAGTATACTACTACAGAGACTAGATTGTTGTAGAGAACACTGTAGCAGTTAAAATTGTTAGCCCTGCTTTACCATCTATTAGCTGACCATCTATTTTCTTTCTTATCTCACTTACTAATTTTGGCACCATCATAAATCAATACTGTTATTGCTACTGGGAAGGTTGTGTGATGTTGTCCCTTTAAGGAACCATTCACCATCCCTGTAATTTTGTAAGCCACAATATTTCTCCCTAGCCACTACTCCCCTATAGTGGAATCTTCACCATTAAATGTAAAATTCTTGAGGACTAAAGCTAACTATACTTTTTCATCACTATCCCCATTGCTACCCACATTTCTTAGCAATAATAAATACTTAATAAATGCTTTTTATTCATTAATAAGTTATTGCATGTTTCTAGGATTAAGTGATTAGGAATCTGCAAAATGCATATCCCCTCCTTTGCATTACTTCCCTCACAAGATTGTTGTGAAGAAAAGGACTTGTAATTTGTGAATTGCTACATAAGATGAGCTGTATCATTACTATCATCATTATTATTACTATTATTGCTATTATTACATTGAACACAAATTAATACTTCAAGAAATTAAATTCTTGTTGACATTTCTTATTGAAAATGAAAATGCTCTGCAAATATGTTTTAGTGGGTTAATACCTTTGGATGAATCAGTAAACATATACATCACTTGTTCAGTAACTCAATGCTTCAATTATTCAGCAACACATTGCAAACAGAAATCCATATAGTGCTGGCAATGCTTTATTTTAAATATTTGTATCTGCTGTTGTTCAGTCATTTCAGTCATGTCTGACTCTATGTGACCCCATTTGGGGTTTTCTTGGGAAAGATACTGGATTGTTTTGCTATTTCCTTCTCCAGCTCATCTTATAAATGAGGAAACCAAGGCAAATAAGGTTGTGTGACTTGCCCAGGATCACACAGCTGGTAAGTATGTGAAGTCAGATTTCAATTCAAGATGATGAGAATCCCTGACTTTTGCCAGACACTGTGCCATCTATATATTTCTGACTCACCTAGACAAAAGATCAATGAAACACTTTCAGTGATGAAAAAGCTATTTTTCATATTTTGAAAATAATTTCAATATTATTTATTTTATTTCCATTTCATTTATTTATTTATTTATTTTCACTATAAACCCAGTATTAAAAAGTGAGGGAAAAAAGGACAAGTTGTATTTTATATTCAGGATTTACCTTGTTTATGTAAACAGTGTCCTCTGTCTCCTCAGATCCTTTTAAGCAACAAAAAACACACTTATAACAGATTAGGTAAGTACATTTTAATTATTTATTTATTTTTAGACTGGGTTTCCCCATCTAGCTCAGTTTTAATATCAGCTACTCACTAGCCCGATCTAACTGCTCATCCATGTGGAAGTTTTAACTTGCTCCAACCTAGGCCAGTTTGTCTCTTCTTACGCACCAGGGTCTCCTTTGCAATTTTCACACAAGGGTTATATATACTGCTGTCAAAACTTAGTCAGGACACCCCTTACTTTTAGCCTGACTGATCTCATAAATTCAGAGCTCAAGAGGTTCACCAGCCTCATCCTGCTCTAGAAGCAGGAATTACAGGTGAATGCCACTACATCTAACCTTTAATCAAGTGAAATTTTTCATTAAAAAAAAACTTTATAAAAATATGTATACTCAAGCTATCACACTTGCCTATACTCTAAATAAAAGTATTTTACTCAGAGTTTATGATTTTGATTTTATTATACCACCAATAATCTGATGCCACCATTTTATTGTCCTTGTGGATCATACTTTGGGATGACCTATAAGTAAAATCAGGATCGACGTCAACAAATTTTGAAGTTTGTGAAGTTTACCTTTTATGCTCTCCACCTCAGTTTTCAATGCATTTTTTATATTTCAATTTTTCCATTTCCTCCAGATAGTGATTTCATTAACAAAGAAATTTAGGTATATTAAATTTGAAAATATATGTCAATATTATGATTTTTAAAAAATGTAAACAGGATATTAATTCATTCTCTAGCATTTATTAAATAATTACTTTATACTGAGAATTCAGGAAAACAAAGTCAAAATGAAACAACTCTTAACCTCAAAGAAGCCACATTCAATTGATAGGGAAATAAGATGTATACAGAAAGAAAAATAAGAATATAGAAACAAGGCAGTCAGTAGATAAAAATAATTTTGCCTGGAAGACAATAGCAACTGAAGAAATCAGATCTGCATCCAGTGATATGACTTAAAATAAAATATTATAAAAGCATAAAGTAAAAAAGGAGATATTCATGAACATTTTTAACATAATTTAACACATGGAGATTAGAAATGCCGGCCTACTCTTCTATCAATTTCTTTAAAAAAAAAAGTTTCCCTCAATAGTCCTTATCTTCTTTTATAATCTCTCTAATGGGTACTTTCAGGTTACTGTCCTTATTTAAAAATGATCAGATAGTTACATATGGAATTTCTGTATATAGAAATGTATTTTCCTATTAGATTCCTTTAGAAAATTCAAGATGTTTTTCTACCTAAAGAAAATTTTAAAATCCTACATCCTACACTTATGAAAATGTATCCATACAAAATAGCATTTCCCATGTCACAGAATGCTTTATATTGAAAGCATAGTAAGCAGACACAAATATAAAATGAACTTTATGCCTAACAAGACCCTAAGTACTTCAAAACTTGAAAGTGGTCTTTTGGATTTATTGCTGTATCTTAAAAATTTTTACATCATGGTCATTTCAATGGCAGAGACATTAGGTACTGTTTGATTGCAATCATAAACCCCAGCTTGTATAGTAACAACTTTGTCAAGCTACTTTGTTTCCAGATATTTACTAATACAAAAAGTGCTGCTATAAATATTATAGATATTAATTTCATTCATGGATAGAAACTTGGGAAAATAACTTAACCTCTCTGTGTCTTAGCTTTTTAGTCTATAAAATGTGTTGGCTGAACTAGATGAACTTGAAGTAACTTGAAGTAATCTCTAGATCCTTTGACTTTTATCCTGATCATTAATTCCATATGTGATCATACTTAGTATTCCTATATTTCTGAACAATCATTAAATAATTATATGAAATTATATAAAAACAGTTTTGTAAATTGAAAGAAACACTTGCTTTGTGAGAACTAGGTTATATAGCGTATTCTTGGATATTCTAGTGGATAAATTATAATTTGGTAATGGAGGCATCTAGATTATAACAAACTTAGGAACACAGATTTCTGTATTTCTTTGTATCCCCCACCGGTCCCTTACATGATGTGTTTTGGACATAGTAGACTCCCAATAAACATGGAGTAATGTGGTTGGACGTGGACAAGGCAGAATTCAGCCTATCCCTTATGCTGCCAAAGTTCTCAATTCAGAAGTAGTCTATGTACATAGCACTGAGAAACCATTCTCAGTTGTTCTCGATTCACTGGCCATGAATGTATTTCTCATTCCAATCTTTCTTTCACAAATAGCTATGGCATTATGTATTTATGGCAACTAGTACAAAACCAGCAACATCAAAACTGAACCAGATGGAAAGTTCTTTCATTTCAATGTTGAAAAACATTTACATCAGGCAGCAGTGCATAAATCTGATTGGTATACCCTTCACTGTAGGCAAAAGGCCACCTTATTCTCTAGTTCTGACAAGCAAGAACCTTAGAGACAGTAAATTAACTTTTTAAAAAAGTCTTTGAACAGATGTTCTCAGGGTAGTCTAAAATCTTTCATGAATTTTTTTTTTTTATTATAGGGATGAGATTCATGGTTTAGAAGAATCTTATTTCTAATTTATGTGCACATATTGGTAACAGTGTTCTATAAAGCATGTTAAGGAATAAAAATCAAATCACTCATAGTGATATCAATAATTCTGTTAAGTATGACTGCTAACTCAGTAGTGATTAATATGCAATCACCAAGTCAGAGTCTGTACATTTTACCTGCTTCGAAGCAGCAATTTGTCTTTTCATGCTTGATACCAAATCACAGATGTAGGAAACTGACAAAACAAATTCATAAAATCCCGTAGCCTAATGTGCTACAGTACATATGTAAAGCACTCCAGGGGCTTTAATTGGAGAATCATATTAAAAGATTGTATATTTTTGTTAGCTCAATCACTCGCCAAGTTATTTGTTGCTAAAAAGTTTGATTTTTTCCAAATGTTGGGAAAATGTTTGCTGAAAGCAGAGCTGCTCATGCGATTATTTTGCAAATGTCTTCTTATTCTTTGCCATCCACTGAGTTGACATTTTAATCAGTCTGCAAGTATGTGAAGAATGCTGGCTCAGAAATGGGCATGTTCTAAAGCTTGTTCCTGCTGGTAACAGCACCTGTGCTGACCCTTTGCAAATCTTAGATAACCTGCTCAGAACTTTAAATCAAATACCTATATGTCACATTTATTGTGGAGATACAGGGAAATAAGATGAATATTAATCCCAAATACAGAGAAGCATATGCATATGAAATAACTATGTCATAGAATATGTTCTGTTGGAAGCACAAACAAAAGTCACAAACATAAAATGATTTTGAATAATGACTAATTCAAGCTTATATATAAGCAATATGTGATGGCAAATTTTCTTTTGGATATATTATTACATCACAGATATTTTTAGTTAGTTCTTTTTTTATTATTTTCAGGAATGACATTTGTTTTATTAGACTATTCCAATTTTACACAGTGCATGTAAAATGATGTCAGAAAAATATAGCCCATTAATTTGGGAGTTAAATATGTCAAGCTAGATAATTGGGATCATATATTTCTGATTTAATTTCTTAATTTCTCTATTGTATAGGGAAACTGAAATATACAAATATGCATTAAGACATCTTTAGAACTTTACTATCTTTTTCTGAGCGATAATATATAGTATATGATAATAATAATATATAGTATTGAATTTCAGGATTGTACAGTGTCTCAGTGTTTACCCAGTTTAACTCATCAAGATGAAGCTTATCTTTAATAGCTGATCCAAAAAATCAGCATCTAGCTTCTGCTGGCAGTTTATCTCTTTTTGGATAAATTTAGTTATTTGAAAATTATTTTCTATGTTGGACTGAAATCTGCCTTTCTTTAAATTCCACATATAGTTTCATGGTCTGTTCTGTGGGTATAAGACATCTTCCATCTGTATGATAACTTCTAAAACTTGCAAGAGGTATCACTTGACTTGTACTACACTTCTACTAATCCTCAGTTGATATTAGCTCTAGTTAGTTGGTTTCCCTCTTCTGGACATATCACAATTTATCAAAGTTCCATTCAAACACAATGTTTTGAAGTAAACATACTACTCTGAATATGACCTGACTAGGGTAGAAATAGGAAGAGGGAAAGGAAATATGCATTTATATAGCACCTGCTATGTGCTAGGCATTGTGCTAAATGTGTTTTTAGAAATATTTTATTTGGTCTGTACAACAATCCTGCAAGATAGGAGCTACTGTCCTTATTTTACAGTTGAGGAAATTGAGGCAAACGGAGGTTAAGTGACTTACTCTGGGTCACAGAGCTGATAAGTATCTGAGGTTAGATTTGAATTCTGTTCTTTATGACTTCAGGCCCAGGGCTATATCTGGCTACCTCTATTACTCTTCTAACTGCTATATTTGTATTGAAGCAGCTTAATGTCATCCTTCTCTTTATGAATAACAAATCACATGTTCAGTTCATATTTGAACTACCAATCATAAAATCCTGGGTCATTTTCAATGAAGAGCTTTCTTTTCATTTTTTCGCCCACCTTCATTATATTTATGCAGCTCCCAGAAGGTAATTCCACAAAAGGGTTATCCAGTTGTTTCCTCTGTTTTTCACAGGGGTATGTGACTTGAAGATTCTACTTACTCTTACCTGCCTTTTAAATCTGTTGTAGGGGTGGGAAACCTCTGGCCTAGAGGCTATGTGTGGCCCTCTAGGTTCTCAAGTGGGAACCTATGCTTGAATTCAAGCTTTACAGAACAAATCCCCCTACTAAAAGGATTTGTTCTTTAAAATTTGGACTCATTCAGTCAAAAGACTTCACTGGATGACCTAGAAGGCCACACGTGGCCTTGAGGTCAAAGTTTCCCAACCCTGCCATGTGCATGCATATACTAGGCAATTATAATGAATGGAAAGTTCAAGAGACATAATTTCTGGACAATTAACAATTATTTTATTAATTATGTTAAAATGTGGTCAATAGCTTTCCCTTGTAAATCAAAGAAGCCCCCTTGACAAAAAAACGGGTGTACCTGGGAATAGAAATCAATTCTGAATGGTTAGCAATCAGTGATGGGGTGGAGATATTAATGAGAAGGTGGGCAAACAGTCCTCAGCTTCTTCTGCCCGGAAGGTAACCCAATCATAAGACTGCTGCCTGTAGCAATCTGGACAAAAGAATTCACTCAGACCACTCTGACTGCTTTTCCACTTCATAAACTGGGTCACCATAAATTCAAATGGAATGTCCCAAGGCCAGGGGATTATTTCCCAAAGGCAAGATTTCACCTACACTGGATTCTGTTTGTAAAGTCCTCTAGTTGGGTGGAGTTCCACCAAAGATCAAAAAGCACATAACCCCCAGGACTTGGACAATCTCATCTATCAGCAATGTTCTTTTAGGGGCTGACTGAATAACCTACAGGGTTTGGTTTCGAATTTAAAAATAGAAAGAGAAAAAAAAATATCCCCTGATATTAAGTGAATATTAATGATTACTTCTCTCAAAATTGATAAGTGATTGTTCATTTGAATGTTTCCAACTCACAAAATTTTATACTTATTACCACTACAATGACAAATACTTAGTAAGCACTTAAATACCTGGTGACTTGACTAAATTTAACCTCTTAGTTTAGCCCACTCTTCAAGTTCACAGACCTCTTTTTGGAAACTTAATTTTCAGTCCCATTTCCCAACTAATTCTGAATCTTCTGAATCTCCCTAGTAGGACTCAGATTATGTTTCTCCCTTTGTCAAAAATTATACTGTGAGAATTATATATGAAATGTAAACATAAGATAAATGATATGTGTTGGATTATATCTATCACCTATCTATCTATCTATCTATCTATCTATCTATCTATCTATCTATCTATCTATCTATCTATCTATCTATCATCTATCTGTGTGTATATATAGTATTTCATATATACTGGTACCTGATATTTTACTTTTTGTTGTACTTCTCTAACAAAAGAGCCTTATGTATAAAGCAGAATCACCTTAGATCAGTTTCATTTTCTAGCAGTATTTTAATGAGATTTTCCTCATATGGCTCTCTGCTCCTTAGGTCTGTCATCAGCTGGCCTCCTAGATTCCATTCCTCCTTTCCTCAAAGACGATGGCACTGATCCTCACTTCTATACAATCTACAACCATCATCTCTAGCACTTTCAACATACACATAATTGTTAATGACCTTAATAACCTGACCTTGTTTTTTAATCTCCTAAATTGTACTTTGGCAGCCATTTCTATGGTAGCTTTTTTTAGTCATTGAATGATATCTTTGACTTTAAAACAATTATATGGAACTGATCATCTTTTAAAAACTTGAACTTTTTACTCAAGAACTTTTATTCCAATTCTTCCACTCTTTACTTCTACAAAATCTGCTCTTCTTGCAAACAAATCATGACTTCAGGTGACTAGAGACAACAGTATTTTGGAAAATAGTTAACAACCAACTTTTAGGGGGGGCAAATAAATGGTCCAGAAATTTTAAGTTGAATCTACATTTTCAGCATTTTCCATCACTTTCTTAAGTCTAGATAATAAAGAAAACAATATACAAAAGTCCCAAATTGTAGCCTTTACTGATTTCTAAGTTATAAATGCTGGCTAAAAATTTAGCAGTTGGCTCATGTGAGATGGTACAACTTTTCTTCAGCAAAGACCTGCTTCAAGACCTTCATGTTATCCTCATGTATGCTGCCATTCCTTTCCTCCCCAGACTTTTAATTTGCTCACTACCACTCTTGAATATATTTTAGATCTTTTATGACCCTGATCATTCATTGCTCCTTTTCTATTAATCTTTCATTGTGATGATTCTAGTGCTATTTCTTTCCATATACCTCCATGGGTATGGCACATTCTGGGTAAGAGGTATGCTTTTTTTTTCCCATGACAATTTTTGACAGCTATGGAGTGATTCTTATTCTATGAACCTCATATGCAGTGTTTTATAAATGAAGTTGCAATCTAAATCGTTGAAATTGTCATCTTTACTTGACAAGAACTTCAAGATTTTTTTTTTGGGGGGGGCAGATTCTATGCTTTTTTTGACACTGATGTAGTGAAATTTATTTTTGAGAATATTTACCAGGAATTATGACAAATATTGTGTATATGTGTTTGTGTGTATTTTTTTTTCCATTTTGCAATCTTTGGCATCGCTACCAGCTTTCATAGGTCACCTTGAAACTGTTCACATTTTTCTTAGGATCTTTCTCCAATATCTCTCACTAATTTAGCATTGCTGAATTAATATCCATCATATAGGACAAAATTCAAATGCTAAAATGCCCAGAAAATATCAAGTAAATTATTATCTTCTCATGCTAAAGATTAAAATCTAATGTGTGTTAATACTAAGAAGATCAATGAATATTAATTCAATCCTCTGCCTTCTCTTCTAAAATTTTTATTTTTTGGTGTTTGTCCAGAGATATTCTTTCTTTCTTGTCTCAGAGGTCTGCTATGAATATGCTGATTTTTTGTTTATTTTAGAACCAAAATTGCAAAGTCATTCAGGGATGAAACTAATGTGGCAGAGCAGAGAAGCATACAGCAGAGTTCTACCAAAATTCCCCTCCAAACATCTTTAAAGTAATTCCTCAAATTGAATTATTGAGTGGTAGAGACATAAGGTCAGATTTAGAAATTCTTTCAGACCAAAACAACCCAGGAGGTCAGAAAGAGACTTCTTTGCTACTAGAGAGGAGCCTCTCCCTAAGTACATGTGAATGAAGAACCAGGGCTGGAATAAAGTGGTAGTGATAGAAACAACATCAGTTTTGACAGCCCTAAAGATAGAGATTGTAAGGGAATCTGACAACTAGTCAGCAAAAGATTACAAGGTACCCCTGTTCTAGCACTTCTGGGTCATTAAGGACAGAGAGGAGCCCTTTTATGTAAAAATGAATAGAAGTCTTGAGTGACAGTATCACTTATAGCCCCCAGGGCAATATCACTTCCAGTTCCAAGGGAGGAGGGCACCTTAGGAAGAGTACCATGTGCAATCTCAGGGTATCAGGGGAACTTCTTGGGTAAGGACGAGAATACAACTAAGAGAATAGCAACCACACCTCTCCCCAGATCACACTACCTAGGAAGCAGTGAAAACTTCCCAAACCCCCAAACTGGCTCTGAAATAAGACTGCAGAAAAGCCTCACACTTGAGACAGAGCTCACCTTGGGCAAATAGCCCAACATTAACATAAATTCCTAAATAAAAAAGAGGGTGGAAATATGAGCAAACAACAATGACAAAAGAACCAGACCAGAAAAAGCTTCCGTGGCATCAAATACAGAAGACCAAAAAAATAGCTACAAGGAAAGTCTCAAAGAAAAATGTTAATTTGACAGAACCTCAAAAAAAATTCATGAAAGGGTTAAACAGGGATGTTTATAAATCAGAGAAGTGGCTAGAAAAAAATAGATAAAGAAATGATAGCAATTGAAAATGAAATTATGAAAAGACAATTGACAGCTTGGAAAAAGTGGCACAAAATACTAAAGAAAATGACACCCTTAAAGACAGAATTCACCAAATGGAAAAAAAGAGATACAAAAACTCACTGAAGAAAAACAACTATTTAAAAATTTGAACTGTGCACTGTACAAATAGAAGTTCTTAATTCCAAGAGACATAAAAATAACAAAACCAAAATAATAATAAAAATAATGATAAAATAATAAAGTCAAAAGTATAAAAAACATGTGAACTATTTCATAGGAAAAACAACTGAATTGGAAAATAGAATAAGGAGAGATAATTCAAGAATTACGGGTTTACCTGAAAGCCACGAGCAAAGAAAGAGTCTAGACATGAGATTTTTAAAAATCAGGGAAATTTATTCTGATATCTTTGAACAAGAGGGTAAAATATAATTTGAAAGAATCTACCAAGCACCACCTGAAAGAGATCCCCAAAATGAACATTCCCAGGAATATTATATCCAAAATCTAGAACTCCCAGGTCAAAGAGAAAATACATTAAAGCAGCAGAATGAAACCAATCAAATGTCAAGGATGCACAGAGAGAATTAAATAAGATTTAGCAACTGCCATTTTAAAGCAGAGGGCTTGAATATTATATTCCAGAAAGCAAAAAGGCTTGAATTACAACCAAGACTAATGTATGAAGAAAAACCATGTATAATACTTACTTGATAATAATGAGAAATTTACTTAAAAAGTAATTTCTATGTTACTACCTGTAGAAGTTTTTTTTTTTTTTAATGATGCTTGAAGTATGAATGAGAAGCACCCTGTGGAGAAAAAGCCTTTAAGGTCACATTTTGCCTTAATAATTTCTTTTTTTAATAACAAAATAAGTACAAAATTATTTTCATTGATTGACTAAGGAAGTTTGTGATTTTTTTGGGGTATCTGTGGTGACTTTTAAATTAACTAAATAAAGAGTGGCTCAAAATTCTTTGTGAAGTTTTAAGCTTAATAAATTCTGAAGTATAGATTATACAAACTTGTAAAACATTGGAAAGTTTAGTAATTTAAATGTTTTATATTTATTTTATTTATAAGTTTTGAGTTATAAAAATAAATTATAATTTTGATCTTGACAATCTGGAGTACTCAGTCATTATTCACCTAGAGTGAGAAAATTTCTGGATGATACTTTCTCACTACTTTGTGTAATTCAAAGAGGTCTTCTTGCTTGGAGACATCCAATCTAATCTGTCTCAATTAGACATTTTTCTTATAGGGTCAAACCACAACTGTGATATGTCCATAAAAACCTCAGCTATTGGGTTATCTTAATGTTATTTCCCCATAGTTAATTATTTCAATGATTCTTGGTGATTTGATTTAGAAATTGACATGTCAATTATCTTATGACTTATTTCTAGAAAAAAAATCTCCAGCCTAAATTGATATTTACTTGTAATAATAATGAAATTTGAAGATCCCTTTGTATCATCAAGCTAACAGGTACTTAGCACTTAGTTTCAAATTAAGGCTCTGTAAAGAAACAGAAAGTATGAACCCCTGTTGCTGACATAACAGGAAAGGGCTGAACACGGAGGTGCTAATTAACCATAGATAAGGCAAAGCCCCAGCTGAGAGAGTCAGAACTTCTTGGAACAAGCAGTGTGGAGGCAGAGCAGCTACTGCCGGGGAGAGAGAGAGAATTTCTCTCAGTGAGCATCTGGAGACTGGTCTGCTACTAAATGAATTTGATTTTGAGAATGGGAGAATGCCAGCCAGAGCTGCTGAAAACTTCCGAGGGCCAGCTGGAGCTGCCAGAGGAAATATAACTGTGGTGTTGGTATTTTGTCTGTCTGTGGCTTTGTTAAGCTTTGTCTTCCCAGGAACAAACTGTGGAGGATTTGAGGTGGACTGGACACTGTGAGCTTCAATATGGAACAGGAATTGCATGGAGAGCCAGACAAGCAACTGGGAGCTGTCTGCTTTTGAATCCAGGTGACAGTTTGGTGGATTTGGGCAGGAGCTGGAACCAGGGAAGAGAAAACATGAAAGCTGAAAGCTTGCCTCGAGTCAAGATTAAATTGTCTGAGTAGTGACTGATGAAATTGTAACTTACTTGTGAGCTAGGAGTAGATGGCATTTGTATTTTCCACTGCCCCTTAAGAGGGTACTGAGTCATGACTGATGAAATTGTAAGAATTGCACTCCACAGGTGGAGGACTTTGACTTTTGTGCTTTGTGATTGAGTTAAGGACTTTGTGATTAACTAAATGAGTGTACTTTGCTTAAAACTATATGACCACTCGGGTGAAAACTGCATGGCCACTTTAGTGATAAGTTATTATGTGATTGTGAATGCTATTCCTTGATTTTCTGTGGATGTTTTGCCTTAACTTACTGCTGAATAGAGAGTTCACTATACTATGTAATCAGAACCATAAAAGCTGTCCATAGCAGCAGTCCTCTGGAAAGCTGCTCATGTGTGGCTTTACATTATTACTCTTCCACAATTTTCTCTTACCATTTTCCTGAAAAATTATGAAGGCTTTTGAAATATGTTTCTTTACCATTTCTGAGCATTGCATAGGTCTTATTGAAACACTTCCATTTTTAGCAGGAAATCAGTTATTTATGATTAATTTTGATTACTTTAATTGGCACTGAGGCTTCAAAGTAATCAGCAAGCCTTTAACCACTTGTGTTACTCAGATCCGAGATGTGTTTTTCCAACATGTTTTCCATTAGTCTCTTCTGTGTTACTTTCACATTTACATAACTGAAAATCAAAGCCTTGTCTTAGACTTCTAACAAAATCATTAAAGCCTTCTATTTAAGCCTATGCTTCCTTTACTACCTCACAACAGCAACAGATATGTAAAATAGAGTAAGGATCATGCCAAAAATGAGAAGGAGAGGAATTGATTCCCTTTAAAGACAGTGGCCATAAAATATCAGAAGATCATGTTAGAAAATTGCCACTCTGTGCTATATGCCTATGCTCTGAAATTCCCACCTATTGCACTAGGCCATATTCTCTAAGTTTTTTCCCATCTGTGATCCAGCTACAAATTCCCACTCATTAGTACGTAAGGGTATCAAATTGCCAAATGAGACACTTGAGCCACAATGGGAAAACAGACAGGTTGTGTAGGCTCTGCTCCACATTAATTGGATCAAAATATGAAAAAAAATCTTCAACCATGATATGGAGTGAATGCTTGAATATAATCTGAACCATCACTCAGAGCCCTGTAAAATTTGGGAAAAAAAGGGAAGAAAAAATAGCTAAAAAGAGTAAAAGGACAATGGCTTTGAGGAAAACAGGTGAATGAACAGTTTTAACTACACCTTGCTTCTACACATTATTTTAAAAGAATTAGAAGTATGTCAATAGAATAAAAACATAACAGCACATAACAATGATATGTGGGGAAAGTAATAGACACAGAAAAGATACTACAGATAAACCAGTGGGAGGCTTATAAAAATTGTGAGTAAAAATATTAAAAATCATAAAAATTGAAGTGTGAAGGAAATTAATTTTGAATTCACCACTGAAAATGGCAATCTTTCAATAAGTCCTTTTAAGGTTTAAAACTGGAAATAAAAATAGAAATAATTTTGCAGAGAAATAAGGGAGAGGATGAAGATGGAAATTGTTGAGGTCCGAGGGGCGGCCAGGTGGCTTAGCGAGTAAGAGCACTGGCTCCAGTGTCGGGATGACCTGGATCAAATCTGGGCTCAGATACTCAGCACCACACCTAGAAATAATAACTGGCCGTGTAACCTTGAGCAAGTTACTTAACCCCGATTGCTTTAAAAAAAAAAAAAAGAAAAGAAAAAAAAAGAAATTGTTGAGGTCAAAGAAGAGCTCTACAAAAAGAGATAAACCAGAGAATTCAAATCAAATCAGTAAACCCAAAAAAATACAGGTATAGAAGAAAAATACTGAGTAATAACTAAAGATAGAAAAAATTATTTCTGGTTATTTTTATGCTCCCCTTATTTACTTATTTTATTATTCTTTTTATCTACAGACTTAATCCTTTGTGACCTTTTCTTCCTTTACAATTTGAGATGGTTATCTATGCTAATCTTTCCCAAGCTTCTTTCCAGTTTTTCCAACATTTTTTCTGTCAAATGTGTCAAAACATTAAACCTTGGGTCTTTGCTTTTACAAACACTAAATTGCCATGGTCATTTACTACTGTGTCCTACTGATGTTGTTCGGTCCTGTCTGAGTTTCTGTGACACATTTTGAGGTTTTCTTGGTAATGATACTGAAGTAGTCTGTCACTTTCTTCTCCAGCTCATTTTACAGATAATGAAACCAAAGTAAATGAGGTTGTGTGGTTTGTTCAGGCTCACACAATTAATAAGTGTCTGAGGCCACATTTGAATTCAGGTCTTCTTCACTCCAGGTACAATGTTATATGCCCAGCAACATCTAGCTGCCCCTTACTACTGTGTATTGTGTACCCTATCTAGTCTAAGTAGAATAAGTAGTAAATTTTGTGATAATCATAAAAACAATCTGGTAATCAGTAAGAAACAGAGTGGTGTATCAGGGGAATAAATTGCTACTGTGTATTCTACTGATACACCACTGTTTCTTACCAAGTATAATGATTACCACAAAGCTTCTACTTTAGAAATGAATGGGAGCCACAGAGACCTGAGCATCATTTTCTAAAATTGTAACACAGAACATAACCTGAGTCTTGTAGCTGAAAGCATTGAAGGCTTTACCAGAGTTTGAACTTTTTTGTCATGTCATAGAGAAACCAAATTCACCTTCATGGCATGATGAAATAGGATTTGCATTTTATAAGAAATTCATCAAATCATAATTAAAAATACTTTATATGTATATGTTTTTTGGTAATGTGTAAAGGAAAAGAAAAATGTAGAATGAGCTGCAGGTAGATAGAAAATTTTTAAAAAAGGAAAATAAAGTTAAAAGAGGAAAAGGAAACAGGAAGATGTGAAAGAGCCTCATAGCCTCTAATATGAATTTATGAATATTTAAACTCTTTTGCCCATGGAACTCAGCAATGAACTATTTTTATAGAGTTCTATATCTCATATGCATCTATGTTGTTTTTATTATTACAACTAAATGGAAATGTCTGAATTATGCCACTGTATACCATTTACAATTAAATCCATGCTTTAATTGTAAAGTTATCTGTACCTTTTATTTTGGGGGTCATAAACACTGCTTTTTTATTTTAGTTTTCAGGCCTAATATAAAAGTTAAATTCATGTTATTGGAGCATTAGAAGATTACATTAAATTAAAATACTCAAACATATGATGTATACAGCTAATTAAATTATTTTATCAGATTGACTGTCTGGGAGTATGTGTTATTTAAACCGTATTGTGCATGTTGGTAAATGAAATACAAACTCTAGTATTTGATAAGGCTGTCTTAACATTTTTCCCATGAGAAATTACAAGGAGTTGCTGTGAGCTGTGGCTTTATTTCAGTGTGAACAAGAATTCAACATCAATTTGTGCTCCTAAGCTTTCAGCATTACTTGAGAGGATTTATGAATAGAATTTTTAGTCATGATAACTTCTGTGCAAGACTTTGGGCTTCATTATCTGGCATGTCAATAAAGGCAATAGTTTTAATGTTAAGCAACTGAATAACAGTGAAATGCTATCTTCAATAAAATATGTACGTATCTATACAATCATGCTGAGAGAAAATATCTTATTTAGCCACCTTTCTTCAGGCAGCTGAGTAGCCATGCATAACATTTTTTTTTTCTAATCTTGTCCTCCAAAATCAGTTTCCAAGAATTCTCTTTAGTCTATATAGATATCTGATGTATATGTATGCGTGTATGTTCGTTTATGATCAGTAACAAGCTTTCCCACAATAAATTATCTAATTTTTTTTTTCTAATTTTGTTTCATTTCCACTTCTTATTTGTACTAAGTACTCCATGTTTCTTCCCCACCCTCCTCACAATCCAGTAATGGAAATAAAAAGTTCAACATACTCCTCATTAAAATCTTTCCTACAATTAAAAGAGATAGAGATTGAGCATGTGATTTAATAGACCTGGGAGACTACCTGATGAGCAAATTTTTTTTTTCTACCAAAGCAAATCAGTAGTTCTTCTGCACTTTATACTCGGAGGGAGTAGCCTCAAACAGTGAGGCATTAAGTGAACTGACCAAGGTAACAGAGCATAGTCTTCATCCATTCAAGACCAGTTCCCCATCTACTACAAAATATATGCTTCTCCTACATGATAATAGTAAGTAGAATAAGACCATAGAAATGCAAAGGTTACCATAAAAATGAGAGGTTTAGGCTAGGGATGCATGAGACCCCAAAATAACCACACACCAGGTCCTGCCAAATGAATTCGACTCAAGTCTTCTCTCAGCCAAAGAAAAGCAAAGTTTTGTATTAAAAGTTTGCCATATTGGTTATACTCTTAAGGAATCTATAAGACTTGTATTAAATAGTTAATATATTTTACATAAAAGTTACTGGGTGAAAAAATACACAAAAAACCCATTATGGTTTATATAATGGGTCTTAATATCTACTGGGTGAGGAAATATAATATAAACACAGATATTGATATCAAAAGGAATCATGGAGTAGGAAAGAAGCCCCAGGGGCTCTGAGAGAATTTGAGGAAAGAGAGTAAAGTTTCAGTGAAGTGAGATGGGGTCAGGAATCAGGGAAGCCTTAATATGAGAAGTGAAACCCGGGTTGATAACTTGAAGAAAATTATGGATTTTGATGGATGCTGGCTACTACAACACCTGTTCATTGCAGATTTTATTTTTCAAAAGTCTAAACCTTGCTATTGTTTCCAGATAGTTTCCATTTTTCCTCATCTTTTTAATAGTATCTTGATAAAATTCAGATACAGTAAAGATCTGACAAATTCAATTACAAATATTTTGTTTTATTGTCTCTATGTGCCCAGGACTTTATTACATAATCAGCAAGATAAAAAATTTATCTAAAATATGGGATCCTGTCCTCATGACAGTATTTTATTAAGTATGTATTACTTATTATTTTAAAATATATATTGCTTACGGTTTTGTTTAACTTTTAAAAAGCCTTGTTATACAGAAATAGTTCCTTTGGAGAGGGCATACATCATAAAATAAACTGTTATTGAAACTTCTTTCTTAAACAATCTCTATTTTTTAATCTCCATTTATGTGTAGGTAGATGGAGATATATACTTAAGAGATTTGCACATGTCTGTCAGGTAAATTATACCCTTTGGGAACCACATCATTTTCCAAAGATAGTGTTCAAATAATTTAGTTTAAAAAAGAGAGAGACATTGGGGTGGCTAGGTGGCTCAGTGAATACAGCACTGGTCCTGGAGTCAGGAGGACCTGAGTTCAAATGTGGCATCAGGCACAACACAAAAACTAAATGTGTGACCTTGGGCAAGTTCCTTAACCCCACTTGCCCTGCCTTCTCCCTTCCAAAAAGCAAAAGGTACAAACAAGAGAGAGAGAGAAAGACCATGATCAAACAACATTTTAGAGGAGAGTAATATGTAGGTTGAGCACAAAAACAAATATAAAATTACATTTCGCAACAAAATTTTCAGATAGTAGATCTTATAAACATTCTATTACATAATTGCCTTAGAATATTGTGTAGTAACAGACACAAACATTTATTTTTTCATTTCAGATTTCTTATTCTTCCAAACTGCATTTATACACTAAAAAAAATCTTGTCAATGAATTTACAAACAGCATTAAATTTTATTAGTTTTATTTGGCAATTTTTAAAAATCTTATTGTGGTCCAGACCTCTGATTTCATTTTTGTAGAGGAGCTACTGATATGGAAACACACTTCACTGATGTACATTGGTAAATCATCTTTAACTTAGAGAGTTTCCTGGGGGCACTAAACAATCAAATGGCTTTGCTATGTGCCAGAGGAAGGGAATTACCCAACCTTAAGTTTGTACTTTAAACAAGAAAAGTGCTCTTTCACTACTCTATAGAAACAAATAATTTAGAAATAAAATATATTATAGATATGAATTTGTAAAAATGTCTAAAATTGTAAAAGAAAAAAAGAACTTCATATTCTGATTGGATTTGGGATTACCAGTGAAAACAATTATAGAAATATTTGGTCTGGTGTCAATTCATTAAATTTTCCTTATATTGTCCTACAGGAAAGGAATCCTCACTAGCTCTTGAGTAAAACATGTCATTCAAGAAAGTAAAAGAGAGATGATGAGTCACTAAATATCAGGAAGTTTTAATCTAAAGTCAGTGAAAGTAGCAAAGAACCTGAATGGAGGGGTCAAGAATGGATGTCATTAAGAAATCAAGGAAGCTGAAGACTCAAAAGAAGTTTAAAAAAAACAGCTCTGACTTTGCCTTATTGTTAAAAAAACCTGTTATGCTTATGATCTATATGTGCCATTATTAACAATACCTGGTTTTTAAAATATAAATTCAATTGTTGGGGGAGGAGAGAAGAAGGAAGAGGGTTAAGATATAGTGTGGTAAGTTGGGGAAGTATATGGACTCAAAACTTGTGAAGCTTTAAGTCTCTGAGGAAATTTCAGTGCAATTAATCTGTAGTGGTCCTAATTTATGACAACCCAGACCTGTAAATATGAGAACAGACTGTAGTAAGAAAGTCAATCCAGAGAGTGACTAGTAATCACACACCAGTAAGAAATATGAGATACTAGATAATTGGTTGCTACCCATTACACTTATATCACAAAGAACTGGATTAGAACATTTTTACTACCTTCTTGTAATGCCATGCATGAGGAGCTTTCCAGCAGAATGCTACTGTGAACAGCTTTTAAGGTTCTGATTACACAGTATAGTGAACACTCTATTCCATAACAAATCAAAGCAAAACATCCACAGAAAATCAAGGTACAGCATTCACACTATTACAACTTAGCACAGAAAATCACAATATAGTATTCACAACAGCTTGTCATTAAAATGACCACATAGTTTTCACCAAACTGGTCACAATATTTAGAACAAAGAACAATCATCTCAAAGTACAATAGTCAAAGTCTTCTATTCTTGGGGCACACTTGATTAACTAAAGCAATCACTTATTCAGCCATCAATTACTAAGTTTCATACACAAACCCTCCACCCCAGGTCACTAGTAAACTACAATTTCATCATTCCTCAGTACTCACAGAGAGGTCTTTTCATCTTGACTGGGGCCCAGTTCTCAGATTCTCTGGATACCCTTCCATGGTCCCAGATTCTACTTGGATTCACCAGACTGTCACCTGGGTTCAATGGCAGACAGTTTCCAGTTCCTTGTCCAGGTCTCTGGGTAGGTCCTACTCCACACTAAAGTTCACAGGGTCCAGTCCATCCCAGATCCTTCACAATTTCTGCTTCCAAGATTTCATGGCTCAACCAAGCCACAAACAGACAAAGTTTCATCATCCCAGTCATGCTTTCTCAGTCTTCTCCTGGGCTCCTCTGTCACCTGGGTTCCTGGGCTCCTGTTCAGAAGAAGCTCCACCACCACAGGCTCTCAGGAAATTCTGGCTCAGTTCTCCATTCTCTCTTCTGTAGCTGCTCTGCCAACAGATGCCGGTCCCAAGAAATTCTGAGTTTGCCTCTCTGGGGCTTTTCTTATATACACAGCATTGGCAACTTCCTGTTTCAGCCAGCCCCTTTGTCAGCAACAGGAGATAGGAGTTCATACCTTCTGTTTTCCAGGCTTGATCTAAGTGCTAAGTACCTGCTACCTTTGCCAACACAAAGGGATCTTCAAATTCAAATCACATTAACATTACACATCTTCCCTTCATAAAATGTATCACTTATGTTAAAATTTGTGTTTTTATGTCTTTATGTTTTTTATATCTTATGTTAAATTTAGTGTGAGAATCATGAAAGACTGTCATGTAACATATTTTAGATAGAAATATATTTATGTTCTCCTTACATTCTCAGATGGATAGCATACCCTTAGTTCTCTGCTGTTTTAATATTATTCACTAAACAAATGTTTTCAATGCCAATGAGCAAATGAAGATTAAAGCCCAGTTATGAGCATTTTATATGGGTAATCAGGACACTAAATGAATTACATGTGAAATTCATTTTAGAATAGAATATACTTTTCATTGTTATGATTTAGTGAGCAAAGCACTTGGAGACAAATGATTTGTTCCATGTTCTTATTTATTAGTTATAGGTCCTTTGATAAATAATTAAACATTTTTGAAGCACAGTATCCTCATCGGTAAAATATAGGGCATGATACTGTCTTTATATGTTTCACAGTGTTGTTGGAAGGAAGTCAGCCAAACACATTTTAATTGTAAAGTGCTATATAAATGGAAAAAAAAATCATTAAATGTAATCTTTGGTGGGAAAGGTTATTATTGTTATGTTTTATTATAACATTACTTTTGTTGTTCCATTATTTTTCAATTGTCTCCAACTCTTTGTGACCCCATTTGGGGTTTGCTTGGCAAAAATATTGGAGTGGTTTGTCATTTCCTTCTCTAACTAATTTTCCAGATGAGGAAACTAATGCAAATAAGGTGAAGTGACTTGTCCAGGGTCAGCTAGTAAGTGTATAAGACCAGATTTGAACTTAGGAAGAGTTCTCCTGACACCAGGCACTGAAGGCACTTTATTCATTGTACCATCTAGTTGCCCCATGGCATTACTTGACAGATCCATAAATTTATATAACTAATCCAAATTAATAGAGAACAAGGACAGTCAAAATCATATTCTTTTAGAAATATTTTTTCAAGATGAATATTCAGAACTAGTATACAGAAATATATTGGCTTGATGCAACAATATTTTTTTTATTCTTAATGAAAATTCAGTGGGTCAGTATTGGACAGTGTCACACATATGTGTATTTTTAAAAAAATTCCTTCTGGGTAATTTTGATTTAATACAAGATGAAAGATGTGATTGTGCTGTGGAAGATACAAAAATCATCAGCCACCTTGGAGCAAGGGGAAAATAGAGAGAATAAGAAAGAAACAGAAAAATTTAAAACAAACAAACAAACAAGAAAAATAAGAAACAAGAACATCGGTCAGAAATGTTGCCTCTCCCAAGAGTCACCATATAGAAAAAAAGTCATAGATTTATGTGCTTAGTTTCATTTGCAGAGCAACAGTCTCCAACAATAAATGTTCTTTGATGTATGTGTGTGTATATATGCATATATGTATGTGTGTATGCATTCATACATATTTATAATATACATACATATAGACACATGTACATATGTGGAAGGAAGGAAAGAAGAAAGGAAGGAAGGAAGGGAGGAAGGAAGGAAGGAAGGAAGGAAGGAAGGAAGGAAGGAAGGAAGGAAGGAAGGAAGGAAGGAAGGAAGGAAGGAAAGAAGGAAGGAAAAACAAATGTTCTTAACGAGGGGGATATGACGACCCATCAACTTGGATGGGGAAAAAAAATACATCTTTATTTTCAGAAATCTCTAAGCAAAATGTGCGTTTCCCCCTGGCATGGATTTAAAAGGGAGAAAAACATTCTTCTTGGAAGGAATCTATGGGCTTCACTAGGATGCCCAAAGGGTGCACCTCCCCAATCCCCACAGACAGACACATTAAAAAAAATGAAAAAGAACACAGAAAGTTGCTAAAGGACTGTTCCTGAAGTCAGAAAGACCTGGATTCAAACACTAACTGTCTATATGACCTTTGACAAATCTTTTAAAATATCTCAATATCTCAGATACCTAAAACTATAAGTTAAAAATAACTTTATGAATTCTGTCAATAAAGATAGCTTCCACACGAAGACTTCCCTAGAGAAATGAGATTATAGATCAATTACCCAAAGTTTTGATAAATATTATAATGTGATATGAAAGTAACACTGTGTTGAGTACAAGACTAATTATAACTGCCTTTAAGTTAACTAACTTAAGTTAATTTTTCTGTTTATGTAGATGTGGGAATTGCCCTTGATCAGTGTGAGAGAACTGTTATAGTCTTTGAGATTTTAGAATAGAATAAAAAACGAGGTAAAAGAGGACGAAGAGGGCAATTAGCTCTTTGTTGTTTGTCTTTAGCTGTCTAAGATGATATCATGAGGATAATGTTTTGACTTGTGCAGAAAGGCAAGATGCCTGGTAGATGGCCCAGGATGCAGTGGGTGAACTTGGTCTTTCTAAATGAAATTCTTTGCCCAAGTCTCAGTTTGTGTGAGACAATGCCAATTCAATGACTAAGAGAACTGAGACAAAAAATAACCTAATTTATCATCATAAAATTATCAGTCTTGGAGGAGATGACCCTCAAAATTTCTGGCCAAAAGAGAATCAATTGCCATTTGCACTCATTCTTAGTCATCAAAACTTAAACAATGAGCCACAAAGGCTTGAGCTGGAGCATATTGTTGGACATTCAATGAAAGGCAGAGTGATTGAGCTTTTAAAGGCCAAAAATAGCTCCATTTGAAAAACAATTACTTTTTTTTAAAGACCGTTTTCCAAAACTGTATTTGACGAAATCATAAATGAAAACTGCACAGGACAAAAATAAAATTGTGCCCATTTTGGAGAACAGAATTAGTAAATAGAAAATTTTGAAAAACCTAGCCTCCTAACTTCAATATATCTTACAAGAATATAAGCAACCAAAATTACATTCCTTTGGACAGAGCACCCAAATGTAAAGATATGGTCCCCTGAGTGGAGAGAGTGGTTAGGAAAGACGAGGAGATGAAGGAGGAGGACTACAATGAGAAAGAGGAGCAGCAGAAGCAGCAGGATGAGAAAGAGTGAGTGCCCTCAATTGGAAAGAGGAAGGGGAAGGAGAAGAGGGAGAAGGAGATGGAGGAAAGAGAGGAAGGAAAGAAGGAGAAGAAGGAAGGGAGAGAGGGAGAAAGGGACAGAGAGAGAGAGAGAGAGAGAGAGAGAGGCAGAAATTGATTGGAGAGAGAGAGAGAGAGAGAGAGAGAGAGAGAGAATTACTCCTTGACTTCTGCTCAGATTGGCAGATTGGGTAGCCATAGGGCAGCTGCTACTGATCTCAGGATTCTAGAGATAACTCTCAGAGACTCTAATTCTCCTACTGGAGGTCCTGAGTGGCAAATGCAGTAGTCCGCATTGAGAGTTGATACAAAATGTTCTCCTAAAAATCTAGTTTACTTCTTCCAACCAATACATACAACATCCATGGGATGAATGGGAGGAAGCTTAAATTTATACAATAATAATAGTGAGGTATACATGCAAGAAAGAAGTGGGACCATGATTTAACTCACCATGCCTAGTCTAGAAGTCCTTCTCTCTGTGGAGACCTCATGAAGAAACCTTTATTGTTGTTATTGCTTTCTACCTCATTTATAGAGGCAGAAACTAAGATCCAAGTGAAATAAATGTCTTGTATAAAGTCACATAGTGGCATAAGAGTAGGGACTCAAACATGGAACCGTTGACTTCAGAGATGCTGCTCTGTTCACAGTCCTTTCTGCTGCCTTAAATGCCAAATGTAAAATGGAGGAATATGTTTCACTTTTTATTATCCTTTCATATTATGCATAATTGTAATGTAAAAAAAGGGTGGGTTGGGATAGCCTTTTCTGAGCTTTTCAACTCTTTTGTAACATAAAGTAACTATGGCATGACAAAACAACAACAACAAAACAATTGAGTTTTCTTTGGTAGCCGTCAGCTGTTTTCCTGGCCACAGAAGAACTGCATTAGATGAGCAAAAAAAGGTTCTTCCTTCTACTGGAGGCCGAACCTTTCTAATATCACCTTTCTACTATTTCCCTCTGTTCTGAAAAGGATACATCTTTCAATAAGTGAGTTTTCAACTTAAAGGGGAAATATCCTAACTTTTATACTATTACAAACTAGATCTTAGTCCTGGAAATTTATTAAGTACTTAAATTTAGAAGGATTTATTTACTTTATCTCATCTGATCTGTGTTTGACCATAACAACCCTGAGCTAAGAGCCCCTTTTACAAAAAGGAAACTTAGGCTCAGAAAGGCAAAACTCATGGATTTACAGTCAGAATATGAATCCAAGTGTCATCTGAGGCTAGGTTATTCATTCTTTTGACTATGCACACAGCATGTACCAATAGCAGAAATAATATTCTTAGGGCAATATGTAGCTGTTACCCCAACGCTTCCTCTAAAAATTTCCTATAACTGGGAAAGTGGACAAAAAAGGAAAATAGAAAATGTCCTAGTGATACCACCATTAGGTTTATACAACAAAGAGATCAAAGAACAAGGAAAAGGACTCCTATGGAGTCTTTATAAATCTCTATTTGTTGAAACCACAGAGTGAGTGCCCATCAGTTGGGTAATGGTCAAATGAGTTCTGTATTGGAATACTATTTTGTACAAAAAATATGATGGGAATGGTTTCTGGGAAAACTAGGAGGATGTATGAAGTGACACAAGTGAAATGAGCAGAAACAGGAGAACCATTTATATAACAATAATATTGCACTTACTAACCGTGTGACCTTCGCAAGTCATTTAATCCCAATTGCTGTCCCTTCCTCCTTCAAAAACAAAATAATATTATAAAGGTAAAATATTTTGAGTGACTTAGGAACTCTGATCAACATGATGACTTGTAGAGAACCACAGGCCAGTGGGACTCTGACCCTGATGGCTGAATAAGCCCAATCAGCTGAAGAGCTGGTATTGGGCCTGGATCAGTTCCTCAACCCCCAGGAAAGAGCTCAAACACACAGGTGTGAGCATTATATCCTGGAGATAAGCTTGGTGTAGACCCATGGCCTGGGAACAAAGAAGTGTGCAATGTCCTCAGGGGAAAACAATTAGCAAGTGTCCTATAAGGCTTGTACCTGGGGTAATTAAGATGGGCTCTATTTTCCACCACTCTCAGAGTCCTGTTTCTTCTGTGCACTCTCTGTCTATCTCTGTCCCTCCAGCCTCTGGGTGGATCACTCTTTTCAGCCCTGCTACAAGAAAGCAGGGCTCCTCACAATGACCAATCATATTTATACTGTAGAAGATTCATGAGGAAACATGTGACCCAGTTCCATATAGAGAAGTAATAGATTTGGATTAAAGATTGAGGATTTTTTTTTTTGTAAGGAGTTAAAAGGGACATGATTAATGGAGGACCTAATTTTGCATGACTAAACAGGTTTGTTAAGGGTTTAATTTTTTTCATGCTTTCTCAACAATGGTGGTGGGTTACAAGGAGAAAATGAGGACCTAATAAAATAAAATAAAATTGAATTGAAATTTTAAGAAATCCTTTGGGATTGAACTGGTAGCAGAAATAGGCTCCATTGAATAATATTTACTGCAATTGCCTACATGAGAAAGGAGAGTGGGAGCTTTACAAAAGCAGTTTCCCACTTTTACAATATCCACTCAAGTGGAAGGCACTTTGAGCAACCTATTCTCAAATTTCAGTGGTATCTTACATTAAAGAAGTAGCTCAGTGTGTATGCTGATCACTTGAATTATTACTGGCTTCTTAAGTTTCTATGTAGAGAAGGAAGAAGAGGTAGAATGAAGAGAGGAAACCTAAATTATTCAGACTTGATTTTTTTTCTTTCTCACCAGACTGGGAAAAATAAAAACAAAAACAAAAACAAACAACAACAAAAACAGTGTGAAGTAAAAGAGATAGCCACTAGCAACATTGTGCTTGACTACCATTGCACTGAGTTGAACTATAGTTATCAATCAGGTGTGTAATAATATTTTACACACAGAACTGCTCTCAAGGTAGAAAAAATAACAGAGAATTATTTAGCCCAGCTTGGTACTATAGCAGTATCTTGAACACGTTTAAAGGGAGACACATCTCTGTTAAAAAAAAATAGTTCCCTATTTTAATCAAAATTGTTTTAATTGTTACTTAATCTCTCATTTCCCTACATGTAAGATGAAGTCTTTAAGTAATATGAATCAACAATGAAGCATTGAATTCCAAAGATGCAATCCATAGTAAATCTTTCCATCATAATCCTATGCTTCCTTTCTTAAGCTTCACTCACTCTCTGTGATCAATTGTGCAATACATTTTGCAGAAAACTGTGTTTTGCCAGTTCAAACATTTCTTCATAGGGCAACCTGAAGTTAAAAGCTTACCTAATGGGGAAGCCAGGTGGCACAATGAATAGAGAACCAGCCATGAAGTCAGGAGGACCTGAATTCAAATCCCTTAACACAAAAAAACTAGCCGTGTGACCTTGGGCAAGTTACTTAACCCCAATTGCCCTACCTTAACCCTCCAAAAAGCAAAAAAAAAAGTTTACCTAATATACATTGACATTGTTGCTAGACCTTCCCAACAATGCAAATGAGGACCACGTAATATATATAGGTCTAGGAGGAAGTTGAAATAAGAATTCCAAAGGAAGAGAAGACAAGGCAACTTTCAAGTAAGCTAAATTATGTAAGCCTCAACATAGTAATAGAAATTTATATACTCTCGCTTGGCATGTGAAGATAAATGACTTATTTCTGATACAAAAAGCCCCAGAAAGAGGCAGACATTATTGGGAAATTGAGAATGAAAAAAAGGAGAGAATATAAAGTTATTTTTTTTCTGATATTTCCTGATAAGTCATGTTATAAATGAGATAAAAGTATCATGAATAAAGTTAGATTTGACATTGTGTTGCTCTGTAGTGTTTGTTATCACCATAAAATCTGGATAATGGTTCAAGGTTATTATTTATTGGCTGTATTATTACTTTTGTAATTGTTATTCTAAGTGACTTTGTTCAGCAACAATATTCCTAGAGAGGCCATTAGGCAGAGTAACTTGTTAAATATCCTACTTAAATATGGAACATGTCAGCAACCATCAGTTAGTCAATAAATATTTATTAATAGCTTAATCTGTGCTAGGTTCAATGCTAAGTAGTAAGGATACAAAGGCAACAGCAAAGTACCTACCCGCAGAAACTAAGACTTCAATAGGGGGAGATAACATAAAAACAAGTATGTACATATATGATGTGTCATATAATGTGAGGTAATCTCCTAGGTAAGGTACTAGAAATGGTAGAGAACTAGAAAAGTCTCTTTACTTTTATTTAACAGAAACAATTATTTTTTAAAATTTAATTTATTTCTGTGTCATAGGTAAAGATGTGAAAAAGTGTATATGCTACTAAATTATTGTTGCAGAGTTTGCAAATGGACACCCAGATAATCAAATTAAGCCTCAGTGTTCAGAAAACTTTATAATTTTAAGTTATTTAAATTAAGGTCTTGTTCTCCTATATCTCATGGAGTTAGACACTTAGAAACAATTGGAACCAAATCTGGGCAGCATAATGAAATGTATATCAAATGCCACTGCTGCTTATAGGATAATTTGAAGAAAAAAGAATCTGATTTTCAAAGTTTCTTTTTGATAGCTGGTACATGAATAAAACAATTACATAAGTCCCTGAATAATGAAAAACTAGCTATAGCAACCAAAATTTCTCAGTTCATACATTAAAACCTCATTAGAACTATCTTGGATAATTCTGTCTTATTTCAAAGGCATACACATTACTTAGACCAAAGGATTTTTTTTTCCATTTTGTTTTAAGGATAATTTGAAGTACCTGCTACTTTGTAATTAAAAGCAAATATCTTGTCTTGAGTTATATACTCATAGGATTTTCTTTGTTTACTCTGAATCAGAGCTGAAAAATGACTAATTGCTTTTTAGTGGAAGCAGGAAGTTTCCTGAATAGACAGGCCTGAAAGGTTGATTGTTCCCTTGAAGAAAAAAATGAAAGAATACATGATGTTGCAGAGTAAGCAGGAACCCATTTCTAAAGTTGGATTAGGAATTAGGGGACCTAGGTTCAAATCCTCTCTCTGCCACTTATTAAATGTTATTCTCTGCAAGTCATTTATTTTCCCCGGGCTTCAGTTACTTATAAATAAAATAAGAGGCTGGACTCTGTGACTTCTAAGATCTCTGTCCAGACTCAAGTCTATGATTCTATGATTCAACTGATCCCTCCACCTGGTAATTTCATCATTCCCTCCCAAGTTAACCTGTATTTAACTAGTTTGTATATATGTGTATTTATTAACATCATATTGGTGTAACATATAAAACACATTTATATGGGTGTATATATCATATATATGTATATATATATATATATATATATATATATAAAATTTGTTTCATGACTCCCTAATTAGAATGGAAGTTATTTGACAGAAAAGAGTAATTCCTTATATTTTTATACCCTATGCATATTATAGTACCTAGAACCTAGATTGTACTTAAAAAGACACTGATTTATTGAGCTGATGAACTCAAATAATATCTTGGAATTGATGAGAACTGAGTACATAGCTAATTACAAGGAAATGAAAGATAATTCACTTCCAAGTTTTATAAACAACCTTCAAAATTCTTTTAAGTTAATAATAACAACATACAAGTATATGGTATTTTAAAATCTGTAGAAATTACATGCATCGGGGTGGCCAGGTAGCACAACGAGTAAGAGCACCGGCTCCAGTGTTGAGAAGACCTGGAGATCGAATCCCGGGCTCAGACACTTAGCACCCACCCAGAAACACCTGGCCGTGTAACCTTGAGCAAGTTATTTAACCCCAATTGCTTAGGGGCAGCCAGGTGGCTCAGCGAGTAAGAGCACTGGCCCCAGTGTCGGGATGACCTGGATCAAATCTGGGCTCAGATAACTCAGCACCACACCCAGAAATAACTGGCCGTGTAACCTTGAGCAAGTTACTTAACCCCGATTGCTTTAAAAAAAAAAGAAAAAAAAAGAAATTACATGCATTATTTCATTTGATCACAATGCTGAAAGGGTCAGAATCAACTAATACATAATTATCCACAGTTTACACATAAGGGAAGTGATGCTCTGCCTTGTCCAGAGGCACCCAGCTCGTAGGTAACTGCAGGTGGATTTGAGCCAAGAATGCTAACATCAAGTCCTCTGTTCCCCTACCAGTAGAGTTATAACTGGAATTCTCACAATTCTTCAGAATAGATTTTGTTACCTATGTCTGCAAAACCACTTTGTTCATATAAATTCAATAGCATGACTAGACAAAACAGAGTGAAGGAATGGTAAGCTATTAAGCAGTTTAACCTTTAGATTTTATCAGGCTTTGTGGCTGGAGGCCTATGTGGCTAATGTAGCTTCTCACCCGGAATAATGACCAAACAATCACTGGGGCATGAAACCACAACCTGCAGGAAGTTAATCATGACCATTAATCACCCCGCCACTTTCTTCCTTTTCTTGAAGACTGGAGAGGTGACAGAAACAGACTTCATTTTGTTTACTGAATATAAATGAAGCTCAAATGAGCATCACTGCTTCTTTCTAGGTTTAGGGAAAAAAAAATAAAACAACTTGAACTATCATTTACTCTGAATTACTTACGTTGGGGAACTGATCATCTTATACATCAGTGAATTTGACCAGACTACTGTTGATGGTGCTTGTAGCCTTTTGACTATTTGACTATTCTAACCTTGTTCCTAGTGGATGAAATATAAAAACAAATCATGTCTCACTTCTTTATTCACTGTCAGTAGGACAGAAATAATGAATGGATATGAAATTCCTCAATCGAATCATAGGTAAAGTAACTGCATATTATAAAGAGTATAAAGAAAATAGTGGAATACTGAGAAGAGTAGTGAGGGAAGGAGGTTAAAGGAAATGGGATTTTTAGGAGGAAAGCTTAAAAGAACTGACACATTTATCTTGGAAAAAAAAAGAAGTCTACAGATTGGACTGCACTCTTCAAATATGTCACTTTTTCTTTTGATGTTGTTGTTGTTTTGGCTCAAAAATGCTTAGGTTTTTCAACTAATAGCCAAGCAAGTAAAGACAGATCCTTTGGGATAGTACTCATCATCTCAAAATCTGTTAAGACTTTACTTTTATGGAACTATGCCTAAAGGGCTATACAAATGTGGATACCTTTTGGTCGATTAATACCATTACTAGGTCTGTATCCCAGGGATCATAAAGAAGGGGAAAGGATCCACATGTACAAAAATATTTATATAGTCCTTTTTGTGGTGGCCAAGCATTAGAAACTGAGGGGATATCCATCAACTGGGGAATGGCTAAACAAATTCTGGTATATGAATGTAATGGAATATTATTGTGCTATAAGAAATGATGAGCAGGTGGATTTCAGAAAAATACAGAAAGACATACATGAATTGATGGTGAGTGAAATGAGCAGAACCAAGAGAACATTGTGTATACTAGCAACAACTCTGTGCAATGACCACCTCTGATAGACTTAGCTCATCTCAGCAATACAGTGATTTAAGACACCTCCAAAAGACTCAAGATGGAAAATGCTATCCACATTCAGAGAAAGAACTATGGAGTCTGAATGAACATTGAAGCATATTTTTTTCTCTTCTTTTTTTCTCTCACAGTCTTTCCTTTTTCTTCTGATTCTTCTTTCACCACATGACTAATGTGTAAATATCTTTAACATGATTGTATGTATATAATCTGTATCAGACTGCATGCTGTCTATGGGAGGGGAAAGGAGAGGAGAAAAGGAGAAAAAAATTGTAACTAAAAATCTTTTAAAAGTAAATGTTTAAAGCTATCTTTACATGTAATTGGAAAAGTAAAATACTATTAAGAAAAAAAAGAATTTACTTTTATAGCTTTACCTCAACCTATACACCTAAATTTTCTCTGTTTTCTAGCCAACTTGGAAAACACAGGACTTCTGACGTCATACATCCATGCCTTGACACAGATGGTCTCTATGCCTGGTTTGTCTTGTCAGGTCCCACTTCCTTTATCTACCAGATTCCTTCTCATTTCTCTAAAGTTTGACTTAAATGCTACCTAGGCCAAGACTTCTGTGACACCCCCCAGTCGGTAAGAACCTTCACATTGACTTCACGTGGAATTTTTCATATCTCTATGTAATACTGTGTTTTATAATTTTTAGTATCATCGTTTTTCCCTCTCTAAATTTTAAAAACCATGAGGCAGGAAACTTGATTTATCTAAAATTAGTATCATTTTCATGATTTAGCTCAATGCACTACCCACATTAGTCACACAATGTGTGGTTTCTCTTTGTTTTACCAGAAAAATCATCAATATTTAAATTTTTAACCTACTATTGGAGGAATAAAACAATTTAATAAATATTAGGTTAATAAAACATGGGAAAACGTCATTATTCAATCTAGTCATGTAGTCATCCATTTGCCTTAAGACAAGAAGTAGAATGAATATACGAATCAATAATCATTTATTGCTTACTCTCTGCATTGAACTATGATATGCATTGGGGATTTAGATAGGAGAAGTGAATAGTGCTCTCAAAGGAGTTTACACACTTAAACTTTTTCTTTCCTCATGTCTGAAACTCTATCCATTATGCAACGCAGCCATCTCATTAAACCCAGTTACTTATATAAATATGGTACTTTTCAGATGCATGTTGGATTTATTATCAGATCATCCTCTTTTTCTTCTTTTGTCCTTTCTTGGACCCTCTGGTTAATATTAAAATTAATCCCATTTCAATTATTAATTCTAACGTTTTATCTTAACAGTTTTAAAAATGTATTTTATAGCTATGAACAATAGTATCTCTGTGGAATCCTTTTTAAAATTATTTTTAAATTTAATACATGTGCCACTCCCCGGGGGGGGGGGAAAGAAAACCAAATCTTTGTAAGAAACATATACAGGCAAACAAAACAAATTCCCACATTGGTCATATCCAAAAATACATGTCAATGCAATTTACTGAGTTCAATATCTCTTTGTAAGGAGGTGAGTGGTAATCCTGTTTATGGGTCCTTTGGAAATGTAGTTTTAAAACAGAGGAAAAAAAGGTATGCTGTGGCTCATGACTACACCTCAAATTTCCCTGGGTGTGTGATGAAATCTTGACTCTCATCACAAATAAAAGAAAATATGTAAATACTTTTCTTTTCCATAAATTTTCCTTACCCATCACAGATAGTTTTGTAAGTATAATATTAAGAAATTTAAGAAAAGCTCATCTCTTACATCTTGAGTCATAAAAAATTCCCAAAGAACTCAGTAACAACTATAAGGAAAATAGCTATTCTTACTGATGGGAAATGACACATTTGGAAATCTCACAATTCTCCCATTGTCTTGCTAACTTAAATAAGCAGTATGCTGCTATTACCCATGGCAAAAGATTCTGCTCCACTATGGACAACAAAAAAAAATTGTGAACCACCATTGTAGACATTGCATGTTTCAATTTTATTTACTGCAACAAAGGAGTCGTAGTTTTGGTTGGACTTTTTTTTTTTCTAGGTAATGATGAATAAAAAGATAGATTAGCACCAGATCAATCTACACTTTCCTGTGAAAATGTATTTCTTTGTTTAAAGAAATATTCAGTCAGTTATTGAGAAATATACAAATGTCTTTAGAGTTAGGTTTAATGTGGAAAAATGTCCAGAAAGACCTTAAAGTAGGAAGTTATTGACTTTTATGTCATGGGACCCCATTGTCATTCTGGGGAAGTCTATGAATGACTTTTTGAGATTTTAAAAATATTCAATATATAAGGAAATGCTAAATTTCAATTAGGAGATAAAATAAAGATATATTTTCCCCCATTCAATCTCATGGACCACTAGGCCCTCTTTGGTTCATGGACCCAAGAATAAGGACCCAGCTTAAATTTTTTTTCTCATAGCAACTTTATTTTCTATCATTTCCTAATTCACATGTGAATTTTTCTTCTATAAGGAAAACTTTTACCTTTTCATCAGTTACAAACTTTAGACATTAGAAACCTTATTTTAGATGCTTTAGAGCTCTTTTCACAACTCTGAAGATATGTCTTTTCTTTCTTTAATTATAACATCTATATTGGGATAGGATCAAATGCCTTTAGCTATCTGTTTACCTGTCAGAGAGAAGTCATTGTTTCCTTAATAATATACTTTGAACTCTCAGTACTTCTTATTCTCAATGTTTCCCTTGAAGTGGAGAAATGTCTTTAACTTCCCTACATGAAATGTATTTAGTCTTCTAAATAATAAGTTCTTGACTCTTCTATGTTTTCCCTTTATCATTAGATAGCTCATGTTTAGGACATGGATCAGGTGGTGCTGGTGGCCCATTCCTGATCTTCAGTTCTGTTATTCTCTAATATTTTTAAAGGCATATGACATGTGTACACAAAAGCACCAAACCTCCCTCCTCTTTCTAATTAGGTAATCTTTTCTTAACTGTTTTGCTTACTCATTCTCCCTGCTCTAAATCTTGTTGATGGCATAAAACTACTTTGAAAATCCTATATAAAGATTATTCTTTAAGTTACTCAATAGGACCAGTATTTTATATTTCCTTTAAGTTTTGAAAGTTACTACCAGTTTTTGAAGTTCTACCAGTTTTGTAAGAGACATTTTTAAAAGTCCTTACATAGTATAATATATTTAAATGTGGAAGGGACCTCAGTGACCATCAAGTCCAATCCTGTCATTTCACAGATGGAGAAACTGTGAACTAAAGAGTTTAAATTCCTTGCCCAAGGTCATAAAGTTAGCATCAGTGAGATTTGAATCCAATTCTCTGACAACAGAGTCAGAACTCATTCCATATCAAAAGATACTTAATCAGTTTGGTTTATAAGTAGTTGTGGGTAAAAACATATTTCGAAAATCCAAGATATTACAGAACAATGAAGGAGAAAAGTTTAACTCTTTCCCTCTTCCCTAGATCCCTATAGTCTAAGAAGCCGAGGAGAGAGAGATTCAAGGTCTACCCCAGAGTTAAGGTGCATAGGACATATGCAATAGCATAAAACTGAGAACTATATAAAACCATAAAACTGACAATGACATTCACTCTAAAAAAACCCAAGGTTCTAAATTCTGGCTCAGGCTATGGGGAATCCTATTTTTGAAGGAAGCATGCTGCTTGCAGTATCACCTACCTCCTGCTTTATTCATACTTTAATACTGATGGTGCAGTTTCACTCTATTAGTGGTGGGAAGGGAAGGCAGATTTGACACCTTCCTCTCCCAATATAGATGTTATAACCAAAGAAAGAAAAGACACATTACTGGTAACCAAGTGTTATTAATGTTCCAATGAGGGGGGGGGGGGGGGAAGGCTCCGGCGTGTATACTTTGTTAATTCTTTTTTGAAATATGAAGTTTTCTAGTTGCATTGGAAGAAGAGGAAGCCACTGGTAAAGATTTTCCAACCCCTGGAGGCCTTATAAAAAGATAAGATTTCCAGGCTGTCGAGAGGGTTGAAAAGTTAAAGGCATTTGAGTCTTGGAATAACTTTGCGGGGGTGACTGCTGGAGCTTTAACAAGAGTTGGGGAGGAGTTCTTTCCTTTACTACCAATTAGCTTTCCCTGATTGGCCAGGTCCTGTTGCATTGGAGATAGTCACCTGGCAGGATATGTTGATTTCACTCAGCAGCAAAGGGGCGGAAAGTTCAAGGCAATGCAATGCTTTGTGGAATATCACCTCTGCATCTCTCTCAAAGGAGCAATAAAGGGGCTTCTTTCTCATCTTGATAGACTATGGCCAGTTTCACAATGGATTTTCTCATTCAGTGAAAGATGCTGTGTCCAGTAAGAAGCAGAAAGACACACTGAGTTAGGGGCAGGAAGGAATTTCAAGGAGCATGGTCTCTGGCAGAAAAGAAATAATTATGAATTTAAGAGAGAAGTGGCCCTAGGAGTTGAGAACTGTGGAAAATAGCCCAACTTGGTTACCTACATAGAAGAAATACTGTTTCCAGGTAAGTCATAGGACCTGAAAAAAACATGAGAAGCAAAGCATCGGGGCACTGCAAAACCACAGGAAGTGAGTTCCCTTGTTCATATGCTCCCTCATGGCTACGTCAATATAGTGTACTCCTAAATGTATATTCACTATTGCTTTGTATCTATTTTCAGGAGAGTATATCATGGGGTGGGGCGAGGGGGGAGACACGTACCTTAATTGTGTCTTATTAATGAAGGTTTTTCTTTGAGCTAATTGTATAGTAGGCAAAGAGGAAACAAGCATTTATTAAGGAACTACTTTGTGCTAAACAAAGATTTGCAGGGAATACAAATACTAGCAAATAGAGAGAAGTCTCAGCCATCAAAGAATTTACGTTATTACGAGGGCAGACAAAACAAAAGCGAGCTGGAAATGGTAGAGGTGGTACCAGAATGGGGGCACCGGGGTGTAGTATGAAAAGTCAGAAACACAGCCAGGAGGGGAATAAATCTTAGCTGGCCTGAATCTGTACAGAGAAATATCTAGAAGGTAATCACCAATGAGGAAAGGGCATTGTCATGGCAAAGGGATTTTTGAAGGTGAAAAGACACCAGGTCCAGAGCAAAGTTGAAGGGTGAAAAGGAGTTGATTCATGGGGCTGAGGTCTGGTGAGTCAGAAGTAAAACCAGGAGTGGAATGTGGAAAAAAATTGTAAAAAAAAAAAAAAGTATGCTTACTGGTGGGATCTTATATCTTTGCGAAGCAGGGAACTCACAGGCTGTCCTTTGAGCTTCTGAGATTTAAAAGCTTCCCCCTCCCTAGACACAAGTTGAAAATCTGTGAATGCTGAGGTGGGAAGATTTCTCTGAGGAGGTGCTACAGCTAAAGTGACTGGCTTCTGCTCTCTCCTCCCAAAACCTTACCCACATTATTCTAATTCACTCTTAATTCCTCCCCAATCTCACTTCACGTTCACCCTTTTCTCTGACCTATTACACCAAATTCTTTAAACGCCTTATTTACGAACTCTCTTTTACTGTTGATCTTTCTAAACCAAAATTCCTAACCGCTTAATTTATTTTTCCTTATAACTTGGCTCTTTTTGAAGCATCAACATTCACTCTATCTCACACATATAAACAATACGATACAATGGGAAGAGAGCTAGCTCTGGAATCCCAGGCATTGGATTCAGATGCCACCTCTGATCCTCTGTTGTTTATTACATGAGAAATTCACAATTTCCTTGTGCCTCAGTTGTTGTTTGTTGTTTTTAATATTTGTATAATGAGGAGTTAGGATCAGATGATTTCTGAAACCCCTTACAGTTATCAATCTCTGCTGCTGGAATTTATAATATAAGTATTTTCATTAATTTTAAGAGAACATAATAATGCTACAGGTGATAACCCATTGTACTTAAATTTCATTAACATGGAATTAGATTCAAACAAACCAAAAATACTTGGAACATCAAAATTTTCTAGGTAATGTATCACTCATCTTCCCACTCCATTCTAAAATTGGAAGCAGAGAAGCCTACATAATTTCTATGTAATCATATATTTTGTTGTCATTACATCATATTCTCATATTTGTCATAGCACTCACAAACATTTCCTCTACAAAGGATGTATGTTGGAATTTGATTTTTAGAATGTAATTGATGGGTAATTCATTTCTATATAATTAACAAAAATATCAAACTAATATTGTCAATGTGATAAGAATTAGCTGCAATGGTTATGGTGCCTGATTTCTCTCCAGTTATATGAGGGGGATATCATATGATAAATCCCTCTTTTATCCTCATGTTTAAGAACAAAGGCTTCATATCCCAGTTGGGTAGAAAGGAAAATTATTTGGAGAGAATAGAAGACAACTGTTTACATAGTTATGTTAGCTCACAACTCTATCTGAACTACTGATTAAACAATGAAAATTTACTTTGTATCTCAGCATCATGGCTAATGCATTAATAATGCATTCATGCTTAATAAATGTTTGTTAGTTACATAAAATGATTTTTATGTGTTAATTGTCCTTTGTTAACTCTTCAATCACCATATCTGAAACCAAACTCCTCACTTCCTCAGTGACGGTCTTCCCCATTTCAGTGCCACCATCATTCACTGACTTTGAACATTCAAATTATTACTGTTTTCTTTCCCTAAGTTAAAATATCTAGACAGTAATAATGTATTTATTTCCTTTTAAATGTTTCTGGTATGTGTCTCAATTTCATTCCCATTACCCTTATAATTTTGTACCCAGGCTATTATAATCAGTCGATCTCTTCCTTCCTTCCTTCCTTCCTTCCTTCCTTCCTTCCTTCCTTCCTTCTTTCCTTCCTTCCTTCCTTCCTTCTTTCCTTCCTTCCTTCCTTCCTTCCTCCCTCCCTTCCTCCCTTCCTTCCTCCCCTCCCCTCTCCCCCTCCAGTCTCCTCCCCTTCCTTCCTCTTCCTTTCCTTTCACTTCCTTCTCTAGCCTCTTTTCCTCTATCAACCATGAATAACTAGCTCTTATAAACATTCCATACCTTCCATTTACAAAATAAAACCAGACGCATTCACAAAATCGAGGCTTTCCTCAAACTTACCCCAACCTGAGTTTCCAGACATAGATCTTGATACTTCAAAATGTTCAATGGGTGGAAACTATGGGGAAGGATATGATATCTTATTATATATAAGGAAGAGTTTTCTAAATGTAAAAACTTGTTTACTCATTGTTGCAATTTGCCTTGTTGCTTTTCTGCTTTCATTAATTTGTTTATGTTATTTCCCATACTGGAAAACTTCCCCTTCATCCAAATCACATTCATTTATGTCTAATTCACTGACTTCTTTTCTTTAAAAATCTCCACCACTTGCTTTCTATGCCAGTTGTTTGGCAATTTATCCTTTGTTTCAAGGATTGTGTTTTAATTATCTCTGTAATTTCCACAGAACCTTGCAGATAGGTCAGTTAGTCAATAAACATTTATTAAATACCTACTCAGTGTCAGGCACTACACAAGGGGTGGTGATACAGTGAAAGGTGGAGGACAATCCCTAATCTTAGGTGGTTTACAATACAATGGGAAAGACAACAAGCAAAAAACTAAAACCAAGATATATAACACAGAATTATATATTATATATAATACAGAATTAATTGAAGATAATGGAGGAAACCAGAATAAAGACTTCTTGTTAGATGTGGGGTTTTAGCTGGGATTTGAAACAAACCAGAGAAATCAGGAGGCATAGATGGGAAGGGAGAAAATCCCATGCAGCACAGCCAGTAAAAATGCCTTGAATTTGAATATTAAATGTGTAATTCGAAAAATAGCAAGGATGCTAGTGTGTCTAGACCACAGAGTGTATGGGTGGTTTGGGGGATTTAAGATATAAAAAGACTGGAAAGGTGGGAGGAGGGGGGCAGATTATGAAGGATATTGAACATGAAAAAGACTACTTTGCACTTAATCACCAAGGTGATTATTATTTACATTTATATAATATTTTTGTGTTTATAATATATAATATGTAACATGAAATAGTGTTATTTTATTATAGAATACCTAATATTTTATTATATTATATAACATAAGCAAATATACTATAATTATATATTATATTTATAATATATTTGCATGTCATATTATTTATGAGAGTTAATTAAAATGTAAGGGAAGCTGGGTTTGACAGCCAGACATGGGCATTAGGAAGATCCCTTTGAAGGCTGAATGAAGGATGAACTAGAATGGAAAAGAACTTCTGATAGGAAAACCAACCAGAATGCTATAGTATTAGTCCAGGCATGATGTGATGTCAGCATTTACAATTGGCAATATCAGCAGATAGAAAAAGGCATATGTGATATGATAGATGTTATAAAGGTAAAATGGACAGATCTTGAGGGTGTATGTGTGTGTGTGTGTATGTGTGTGTACATGCATATATGTGGTGGAAGTGTTGAGAGACTGAGAAGTGGATTCTGACACTTAGGTGGCAAACCTGAGTGATTAGAAACATGATGTCACCTGGCCATTAATAGAGAAATTATGAGGAAGGGACACTTTGGCGGGGGGGAATTATGAGTTCAGCTTGGGACATGTTGAATTTAAGATGTCTATGGCATATTCATTTTGAGATAACCAAAAGTCAGTTGGAGATTTAATATTACACATTTGTAGAGAGATAAAAGTTGAAAAAGTAGATTTAAGAGTCATCAGCATAGATGATTATGATGGGGTACCTGGGGTCTAAATCAATTTGTAAAACCAGTTTGTACAATTTTAACTGCAATTTGTGTTGTAAAATTGTAATAGCAATTTATCTGTAAAATCCCTTTCCCAGCCTCAAACTCTGCCCCTTCCTCCTATCCACACTCAGCCTAGGCAACAACTTTATTTTTCCTTTGTTCTTACTTAATCTCTTCTTGTCTCCTCCAGTTTGGCCCAAATCTCATCTAAACTATCTATGCACTTAAAGTCACAAGTTCCTCTCAGTCAGCTCTAACCTTTTAGATAAAGGTTATGCACTGAGGTCCCTTCCCTCCATCCAGTCAACCCTGACAATGGCAGCCCTACCCTTTAAAAGTAAAAGCCTGTACCCCTCTCCCTTGCAGGTCCCCTAAAGGACTCTTGCCTGATTCTTATAGAAGCCTAACAATAAACTTTTACAACTCTCACTCCAATTAAGCCTGAGACCTTGAATTCTTTTCAGATGCTATTGCAGGTTTTCTGGTCTTAGATAAGATCAGAATTCCTGCTGAACCTAGAGGGAGCCATCCCTCATCAATTATAAGTGATAGTAAATGATAATAGGTGCTTAATAAATGGTCCTTGGATGAAAGAATACATAAATGAATGTTTTCCATTGACTAGAACAGTATATCTAAACCTTTCATTGTTTTTTATTTTCACTTGCATTTTTTCCTCCCTAACTACATTTGGATATATTTAATAGATTGTGTATTCTGGGAAGCAGGGACTTGTTTTATCGCTACTCTATATGGCCCACAATGTCTAGCAAAACTTCTTGACTACATCAGTTGCCCAATCAATATTTGCTGTTCTCATCTAATATCTGTGATTTAAAAAAAATATTTTCTGCACTAATTAGATGACATAAGAGAAAAATTAAAGGACATTGAAAGTATAAGATGTTTCAATGAACAGGTGATTGTTGTTTAATGATATGTAGAGGTACTTCTTGTAGTAGGTGGTGAATAGAGACTAATGGCATCTTGTTCATGACAGTGAGATGGTGGTCAGATTCAGAATGTCAAAAGGCCAAAAACATCCATTTGTCAATTTTTCTCTTAAGCCTTACAATCTCTAAAATCAAAGCATTGTCATGATTTTATTTGGAGACATTAGAATTATATTAACAAGTAAAATATTGAAAGAGAAACCAAATGACTGAATTAATATTCTAAATGAACATTTTTTCATATTATGATGTTTCCTTAAGAGCTGTAAATAAATATGCCTTATATAAATTGTATTTTGACCTGTTATACTGCCTTATTCAGGTAAAGAAAGGGGTCACACAATTAAGGTTTTTATTTTTATGCATACTGCTTTAATAAATCATTAATTATATTCTGCTGATTTTTTTCTTTTTTAACTTATTAATTAAAATGTATTGCAGATATTATATAACACATATATTATGTATGATTACAAAATTATTCTTTGAAGTGAGATGTAAACATTATTATTTATGACTAAAAGGTCAAACTCCAGGGGAATTATGTTAATGCTGTAGGTTTTTCAAATGAAAAGAGCCAAAGGCATTATATATTTCAACCCCTTCATTTTTATATCTGAGGAATCTGAGACCCAGAGAGGTGAATTAACATGACCATAGTTACACATGTATCAAAAACTCCATACTACAAACAATGCTGAATTTGAAGCCTGAGAGTCGAGTTCAAATTTTGATTCAGCTCTCACTCCTTATGTGACCTTTGTTAAATTTCTTCATCTCTGGGCTTTGGTTTACTCAACTATAAAATGAAGGAATTGAACTAGATGATCTCCAAGGTCTCTTCAGTTAAAAGTCCTGTAGTATTAAATGGTTGATCCACAATTTAAATCCATTTAAAACTATAGTACTGCAATATTGCCAGAGTTCATCTATAGCACATTTTCAACTGAATCTCTCAATATTAACTTGATGAGATAACCTATTGTCATATTTTATATCTAAAACAGATAAGGTACTTTATTATGGTATAATTTTTTTTGACTTGGTTTTCCACCTTTAAAACTATGGAAGTAAAAATAAGATCAAGTTCTTTATGGATTATGAAAAGTCATTTCCAATTGATTCAGGAAAGGAAAAAAAAAACAGTAACCTGCATAGGAAAATGAAAAATGATGTATAGTTACTATTTGTAACACTTAGGATTAATTCATGGCAATAATAAAATCTGGCAAGAAATTACTGACTAAACACTTCCTGAGGTCAAAGTTTAAGGGCTTTGCGTGTAGTCTGATGTCCTGACACAATCATTCATTTCAAGGGAAGCACTTCTGAGAATGTGCTATCTCCTCTCCTAAGGTAATAAAATTAATTATGGAGATGTGCAGTTTGCTGATACATTGGATGATATGTTGCCACCTAAACTGCAAAATTCCCCTGTTCCTTTGTTGCCTGGGGGAGATTTGGTTGATTCATCATCTCTTTCACTCAGAGGGCCAATCATTTTAAATGACTTTATTGACCCATGGCTCTGTTCAGCATCATATGCTTCAGTGAACCAAGCAATAAACAGCTGCTTAGTGCAGGTGAGGCACCATCATGGAAAATTCAAGGACTGAATGAGCATACAGCCTGCAATCCTGCATTCTCACCCTATCCAAATATTCTGAATTATCCTTTGCTGGATGTCATTTTTAAAAGTCCTTTTTTCAATTTTTTCTAATCTTATGCAAACTATTTCTTTTAATGTCTTAAAAGAAATTTAAAGATACTTGGGAGGGGTAAAGTCTTAGGGATTGCACTTTTAAGAGGAAATGATAATTATCTTCTGAGGTGAATGACTTTGAAAAGAATTCAGCTTGAATAAATGTAATTGAATTGAATTCAAGAGGTATTTATTATAAGTTCTTGTTGTATATAAGGTAAGGATTGAGTGGTAGGTTCTAGGGAAATGAGGACAAAAATACAAGGGCAATATATTCAACAGTGAAACAATTGCATAGTGAGGAGAGATTTATGTAAACTCCTGTGTGAGTTCAATTTTTATCTGTATCACCTCATAACTGATTGACCTTGGGCAATTCACTTAACCCCTCATTCCCCACTCCTGACCCAAGCAATTCTCTAAAACTCTAATTTGCTTAACAGGTGCCAGTTTTCATTGGTGGAAGGAATTTTCTCATATGGGCATTCCCTGTATCAAGGAAATAATAGACACAATCCAACACACAAATATTCACATATACTCATATATCACTATAGGAAATGTGTTACTGGGTGAAATAGCAGGTACTTCTCCTATTTGAGGTCTTTCAATAGTATCTGGCTAATCATTTTTTTTTCAGATTGTTAAAGGGGGATTTTTTTCTGATATGTTTGATTACTAGATGACTGAATTCAGTTCCTTCTTCCAAGTGGTTTATTGAAGACTGATACGATGAAAATTCTGCAGTATCACATAACAGAAATCATATGCAATATCACAGAGTGAGAAAGAGCTCTTAAGCTAAAAATATAGAGTATTTTCTATCATAGATAGTGTTTGCCATTATAGAATATTTTAATGTAATATAATAATTGAGAGCATAATCATCTACTTCATCTACATATACACAATTATTACATTGTAATACTTGCACAGTAGGGACACTTAATAAATATTCATTAAATTTTGTAGCAGTCTTACAGTATTCAAACAGAACAGGGTCGATATCCACTAAAACACTAGTTATTTTCTTAAATATAAGATTCTATAATTGTTATAAATTAGTTATGTAAAAATAAAGCTTATACTTAGCATTGAAGGTCATATCTACCCTTAGTAAAATTGTACATTTAGGAAAAGGTAAAAGGGGGAAAAAGAATTTTGTAGGCTTGAGACATATTTAGAGGCAATATGACATAGTGGAGAAAAAGTCAGCCCTTGAATTCATGTGACCTGCATCCAAGTCCATTCTCTCACGCAGAGGTTCCCAAACTTATTTGGCCTACTGCCACCTTTAAAAAAAATTGCCAAGTACCCCATATAGATCTACTTTCTTTAACCCTTTAACAGTTTTTTTAAACTTGCATTACTTCAAAACTATATATTTCTAAATGACATATCTTAAATTTAATAATTTGTTGTAATTTATGGGTTTTGTCCTGCATTGAAATTTTGATGATGCCGTATTGTGTCATATAAGCATATAGTATCTACCATAATGTAAACAAGTTATTACAAACACATATTCCTGTTGATTCATGCTGGACTTCCTGACAGTGCACAGCACATTCACCTGCCAATACTTGGTTGTTAAAACATGTTAGTGGACTTGATCAGCTATAACTTGCATTTTGTGTGTTTATTTGGAAAATAATGTAATCAGTATGACTTTAACTCTGTTACACAACAGATGAAATGATTTTTCAAAATTTTCTTCTTTCTCTTCTTTCCTTATGCTTCCACTGACCCTTTATTTCTATTTAATCCCCTGCAATTGCACCTGAGGCTGCTACTGAATTTCCCCCCCCACACACACACACACTGTTCCAGTGCCGCCCAGGGGGCTGTATTGCCTAACATATACTGACCTTGAAACTCTGGGTATGTTTCTTCACTTCCCAGTGTTCCCAGAAATTCTCTGAGATACTGAGGTGAAGAGTGGTTAAATATTGGTGCCAAAAGTTTGCTTGCTGGGAGTTTCCTTCCCCCATGAAGCACCATTCAAGATAAAACAAAACAAAAAACAACAACATAAGGCAAATTTAACTAGATTGTTTTGGGTGGGGTGGGCTAGCTTTATGTTTTTCTTCTTTGCCATAAAGACTGGTTCTTTGACCATCTAGTCACTACATATAAGAAACTGAAATGGTAAGATTCATAATGCAATAGATTATCAGGAATAATCTCCAAATTTAAAAAAAGGGGAAGGGGAACAAACATTTATAAAGCACCTACTATATGACAAACTGTGCTAAGCACTTTGTGTATGTGTATGTATACATATAAACAAACATATAAATATACATGCATATATGTGTGCATAAAATTTTATCCTTAAAACAACCCTATGAGTTAGGTGCTTTTATGGCCCCCATTTTGTAGTTGAGGAAACTGAAGCAGACACAGGTTAAATGACTTGCCAAGGTCACATAGCTGGTAAGTATCTGTGAAAATGAATGTGTTAACTACTTTCATTTTTCTTGAGGCCCCCCCCCCCAAATATCTGGGTAACCAACCAAGGGGAGCTGTGTGGGATTGCCTTGACCAATGGTGATACAGAATAGCTTGACATACCAATACTCCTTTGTGGTAACCAAGAATGGAAATGCAGAATCAGTGACACTGAAACTAGTTTAGCTCAAAAAAGCCCGGCTTTGGCTTCCTCTGAACTATCAGCTAGCCTTAGAATCTTGGAGATATCCTCTTTATCTTGTCTGTACTACAGTTGTGGATGCTCTGTTTTATCATGCTTATCTTGTACCAAGAAATCAGTTCCCCTGTTCCTGGAACCCTCTGTCTGTAACACAACCCATTCCTTTCAGCATCAGCTCATTTCCTGCCTTCCTTTGTTATATGTGGAATGACTTGCAGTGAAGTTTCCCCATTCTGAATATTATATATACATTCTTATTACTTCCTTGTATTTTGTAAATAAGTTCAGTATTGTTTTCCCATATATACGTAAGTCATTGTGTATTTCAAGGTAATATAAGAGCTATTGAGTATCAATACAATTGATTGGACTAACAATTGAGACCAAATTAGAGGTGTTTCTAGTTTGGGGAAAGGAATGGTAGTGTGAGAGGTAACAAAGGGTTAAGTTTCTACAGAACTGCAAGAATTGCTGAACAAGACTACTGATAAAAAGGTAACAGACAGTAGCCTTGGGGGAGTTGAGGCAGTAGCCTTGGGAGGAAATTGAGTTCCCAGAGAACTCCTTGATAATACTAAAATGAAGCAAGGTAGAATGGAAGGAGCTGGCAGCAGTAGGTGGATTTGACCAATCAGGAAACAGACAGTGGCCTTGGGGTACCCAGGCCCAGATAAGGATGTATCTAGGTTAGACTGAAGGGGATTCAGTATTCTGAGGTTGTTAACTGTGCTTTCCTAGTGGACCTCATGTATTAAGTATGTTATCTAACAAGATTACAGCCTCATTAGTAATAATTAGGTTAATGTTTGGGAAGGGCATGTAACCCGTGATTATTTAACCCAGCTTTAGCTTCTGTACCTCCACCTCCTCTCTCTTGGTGCTGTCCCAGAGACTGGATTGCCCACTTCTCCCAAGATTCTAATAAAACTTTCTACCTTCACTTTGAGAACTCTCTGAGTAGTCAATTTGGGTTAGGGTATTCGTATCCCACACAGTTAGAAAAGTATATAAACTATTTCCTCTCCTCATACTGAGCTGTTAGAGCATGAGACAGTCTCATCCCCATGATTGTGTTTGTACCTGCTTAATAAAGATCACTCTTGACATTTAGAGGCAGAGTCTCCCTCTTATTTTCTTCCCATGTGAAAAGAAGGGCTTGAGACTGCAGAGGACTGGCCTGTCCACTCTCTATTTTTCTTCTCTTTGGGAAAGAGGGATCCAGGTCCCATAGGGTTCATGCCACAGTTTACATATCTAAGGTTGGAATTAAACTTAGGTCTTCCTGACTGCAGCTCCAGAGCTCTAGCCAATGGGCTAGTTAATTTTGTCCTGAAATGAGCACAGAAGGGAGAGTAGTAATGATATGTTTGTGTATCTACATTTTTGATGCTTGTAAACTCTATGGGTGAAATAACTAAAACAAGAAAAAAAATGGATCAGAAATTATAGAAATTATATTTGAACAGACAGACTTTTATCAAACCCTAGTATAGGTGGGTAGAAGGTACTTGCTTTTGGGTTTGTTGCATGTAACAAAAATGGCTTGGCCTCTGGATAGAGATTATGAAAAGGTTAAGAAATTCCAAGAGTGGGATGAAGGGGCCCTCCATTGGTGATTTCCACATTAATTCAACTAACATTATGTTGAGAAAGAAACATCAAATAAATGACTTGAATCATGAGGATTTGTTTGTGCAAAGAGAGAAGTTTATTACAGTAATACAGGATGAAGTGAGATCCACTAGAATCTTTAAAAAAAAATTAGCTCTGAAGTCTGGTTTTATTGATCAAAGTGGATCATGCAATGAAACATTTAAAAACCATACCATACATAAAAGTAGGTAACAAAAATCTAGCTCCTAGCAATCTCCTAGGAAGATATGAACTAATGTCTAGAATTATTTATCAGAAGCTAAAGAAAAAAAAAACCTCCACAAAGTAAGAGAGAATGAATAACAATACTAAAAATATAGACCTAAAATATCCTTGAAAACTTAAAGATTAAGTTGTAATATAATAAAATAGTATTCTTAAACACTAAATTATTGCCCATAATTACCTGGTAATAACAGATCTGTAAAAAAATAAGAAAATCAATGCTTTTTTGATAGCTGTTGCCATATTAAAAACTGATCTCTAAACTGTAAAATATAGTTAACTATAAAAATGATGTGGGAAGAGGACGAGGTGTGTATATGTGTGTATGTGTTTGTATGTACGTACATACCCATATTTTCTAAATATTATACTGAGGCTGTTGTTTTTTGAATGTGGAAAATGAGGCTAAATCCCTATACATTTTTATCCTTTTTTAAAAAATGTATATGTGTAAGAATATGTATACATGTGTGCATATGTGTATATATATGTGTGTATGTTTAGCATTCTTTTTTTAAATTTTGAATTCCAAATTCTTTACAGGCCCTCCTAAATCCATTGAGAAGATAAATAAAATACTATCAGTTATATATGCAAAGTCATGGAAGACATGTATCTTTATTAGCCATGTTGGGAAAACAAATGCTTCGTCTCTAGAGTTCATCATTTCTCTCTCTGGATGTAGATAGCATTTTTAATCTTGAATGCTTTGGAATTGTCTTGAATCACTGTATTGGTCAGAATAACAAAGTCTTTCAGAGTTGATCATCAATACAACATTGCTGTTACTCTTCAAATTTCTTTTTGATCTGCTCACTGAACTTTGCATAAGTTCATATGTTTTCTCAAAAATTTTTTAAATCTATCTTGCTCATTACTTCTTATAGGGCAATAGTGTTTCATAAAAATCATATACCACAACTTGTTCAACAATTCCCCAAGTGATGGGTATCTCCTCAATTTCTAATTCTTTGTCACCACAAAACGAGTTGCTAATGAATTTTCTGTGTTCAAATCTGGCCTCAGACACTTGCTAACCATGTGACCTTGGGCAAGTCACTTTACCCTGTTTGCCTCAATCAGTCATCTGGAAAATGACTTTTAGAAGGAAATGTTGAACCCCTCCAGTGTCTTTGCCAAGAAAACCCCAAAAGGGGCCACAAGTCAGACACAACTGAAATGCTTCAACAGCAACAAAAAATAACATTTTTGTGTGTATGGGCACTTTTCCTTTTCTTTTGTTTTTCTTCCGGATACAGAACTGGTAGTGGTAAGGCTGGGTCAAAGGTATGAAGAGTATGATAACCTTTTGGGCACTCTTCCATATTGTTCTCCAGAATAGTCAGACCAGTTTGCAATTCTACCAACAGTGTGTTAGTATCCCTATTTTACCATATCTCCTCTAACACTTTTCATTTTCCTTTTCTGTCATTTCAGCTAAAATGATAGGTGTGATGTTGAAGCCCAGAATTGTTTTAATTTGTGTTTCTCTAATTAACAATGATTTAAAGATTTTTTACCCATATGACTATTGATAGCTTTAATTTTTTTTCTTCTGAAAATTTCCTATTTATATCCTTAGATAATTTTTCATTGGGGGAATGGATAAATATTTTTAAATTAAATTTAGCTCAGTTCCAAAAATACTTGATAAAAGAGGAATTTATAAAAGAAATTTGTGGTATTTTTTTCCTGTTCCTACATTCCTTCTAATTTTATTACATTGTTTTTGTTTCCGCAAAAACTTTTGAATTTAATTGTTATTAAATTTATCTATTTTTCTTCCCATTAACCTTTCTATCTCTTCTTTGGTCATAAATTCTACCTTTATCCACATATATGACAGGCAATTTTTTTCCCATACTTCCATATTTTGCTGATCATATCACCTATTATGTCTTAATCGTGTACTCATTTTTTAACTTATTTTGGCATATGGCATGAGATGTTGGGGCAGTAGGAGGTGGGGCTGTATAAGTTGTGGCTCTAAGTTGACTTTGATGTGATAATATAAAAAAATAAAGGATATAAAAGGATTGTACAGGGAGAAGAGAAAAGGGGGAAGCAGAGTAGGGTAAATTATATCACACAAAGAGACACTTAGGACCTGTTAAAGTAGAGGGGAAGAAGAGAGGGGGTGAATATTGTTTGAACCTCACTCTATCAGATTTGACTCAAAGAGGGAATAATATAAACACTTATTTGGGTATAGAAATTTATCTCACCCTATAGGGAAACACAAGGGGAAAGTAGAAAAAAGGAAAGGGGGCTGAAAGTAGTACAGAAGAAACAACAGAAGTAGAAGAGGGAAGTGGAAAGAAAAGGGAGAAGTAAGGCTGATAGAAGAGAAGACAGATTGAGGGGGGCAGTGGTCAGAAGCAAAACACTGACAAGGAGGACCAGGGTGAAAGGAGAGATAAAAGTTCAAATGGGGTTGGGTAGAAATGGGATGGAAAGAAATAGATAGTTAATAATCATAATTGTGCATGTGAATGGGATGAACTCTCCTATAAAATGGAAGCATATAGAAGAGTGGATTAAAAAAAACAGTCCTACAATATTTTGTTTACAAGAAAAATTTTCAAGCAGAAAAATGCAGAGTAAAGGTAAAAGGCTGAAGCAGAATATAGTGTGCTCAGCTGGAGTAAACAAAATAAATAGCAGGGGTAGCAAACCTAATCTGAGACAAAGCAAAAATATTTCTAATTAAAAAAGACAAGGAAGGAAATTAGATATTGCTAAAAGGTACCATAGATAATGGAGTAATATCAATGCTAAACTTATATGTATCAAATGGTACAGCATCAAGATTCTTAGAGAAGTTAAGTGAGTTACAGAAAGAAAGAGACAACAAAACTATACTAGTGGGGGACCTCAAACTTGCCCTCTCAGAACTAAATAGATCTAACCACAAAATATACAAGAAATAAGGACATGAATATAATTTTAGGAAAGTTGGATATGATACAACTGTGGGAAAAAACTGAATAGCGATAGAAAGATATACACACCCACACACCCACCCCCCTCCCCCCACACACATATATTGCAGTAGTACTTTGCACCTACACAAAAACTGACCATATATTAGGGAATATAAACCTCAAAATCAAATGTTTTTACATTTCTACATAAAATGCAAAAATACTAAATTTGTTATTTTCAGATCATTTTGTCATAAAAATTACATGTAGTAAAGGGCCATGGAAGGATATCTAAAAATTGACAGTTAAATAATCTAATTCTAAGGAAAGAGTGGATCAAACAATAAATCACAGAAACAATAATTTCATCAAAGAGAATGACAGTAATGGGACAACAAACTAAAACTTATGGGATGAAGCAAAAGCAATTCTTAGGGGAAATTTTATATCTCTAAATTTTTACATGAATAAAATAGAGAAAGAGAAGATCAATGAATTGGGCATGCAACTAAAAAAAAAACAAAATAGGAAAAGTACAAGTTAAAAATTCCCATTTAAATGCCTAATTAGAAATTCTGAAAATCAAAGAAGAGGTTAATAAGATTTAAAGTAAGAAAATTATTGAACTAATAAATAAAAACAAGAACTGGTTTTCTGAAAAAAAAAACACAATAAAATAGATAAACCTTTTATTAATTCAGTTACAAAAAAAGAAAAAAAAACATTGCCTGTATCAAAAAAGGAAATAGTAAATTCACCACCAATGAAGAGGAAATCAAAGCATTAATTAGGAGCTATCTTGTTCAAGTTTATGACAATAATATGACAATATAAGTGAAATGGATAAATATTTATAAAAATATATATTGTCCAGAATAACAGAAGAGGAAGTAAAATATTAATCCCATGTTAGAAAAAAGTAATTAAACAAGTCATCAGTGAATTCCCTAAGAAAAATCTCCAGGGCCAGGATTATTTACAAGTGAATTCTACTAAACATTTAAAGAAAAATTAATTCTAATACTACATAAACTGTTCATAAAAATAGGTGGAGTTCTACCTAATTCCTTTAATAACACAAATACAGTGTTTATACCTGAATCAGGTAGAGCCATAACACTGGAAGACAATTATGGACCACATTATCTAGTGAATATTGATGCAATTAAAAAAAATAAAATATTAGCAAAGTTATCATGGCAATTTATCACCAGGATAGTATACTATGACCAGGTAGGACTGATAATTGGAATGAATGAATATTGCTTCAATATTAGGAAGTCTATCAGCATATTGGATTTTATCAATAACAAAACTAAAAAAAAATCATGTGATTATCTCAAAAGAAGCAGACAAAGCTTTTGACAAAATACAGCACCCATTCCTATTAAAAACACTAGATAACCTAGGAATAAAGGAAATTTTCCTTAAAATATTAAGTAGTATCTATCTAAATCAGCAGGCATTATATGTAATGGGGATAAGCTAGAAGTTTTCCCAGTAAGATCATGGATGAAACAAGGATGCCCATTATCACCTCTGTTATTTTTGTGCAAGAAATGTTAGCTTTATCAATATGAGAAGAAAAAGAAATTAAAGGAAATGGAATAGGCATTGAGGAAATGAAACTTTGCAGATGATATGATGGCATTCTTAGTGAATGCTAGAGAATTAACTAAAACCTACTTGAAATGATTAACAACTTCCACAAAGTGGCAGGATATGAAATAACCCCACATAAATCTTTGGCACTTCTACATATTACTAACAAAGCCCAACAAAAAAACTGTAGACAAGACAAAATATTTGGGAGTCTGCCTGCCAAGACAAACCCAGGAACAATATGAACACCTTTAAAAAACACTAATTACAGTAATAAAAGCAGATCTAAACAATTAGAAAAATTGCTCATGATTAGGATGAGCTAAGATAATAAAAATGACAATTCTACTTAAATTTATTTATTCAGTGCCATACCAAACTGCCAAAAATTACTTTATAGAGCTAAAAAGTAGTAATTAAATAATCTGAAAGAACAAAAGTTCAAGAATCTGAAGGGACTTTAAAAAAAAGCAAAGCAAAGTTCTCTCTAGCCTTAACAGATCTAAAACTATTATATAAAGCAGTAATCATCAAAACTATTTGGTACCGGCCTAGAAATAGAGTGGTAGATCAGAGGAATAGGTTAGATACACAATTGTTAGATACACAATAGGTTAGACACAGTAATAAATGACTACAGCAATCTACTTTTGATAAACCTAGAGACTCTAAATTGGCAAAACTGCTGGGAAAAAACAGAAAATAGTTTGGCACAATGCAGAGATAGACCAACATCTCATACTTTATATAAAGATCAGGTCAAAATAGGTACATGATTTAGGCATAAAGGGTGATACCATAAAATTAGGACAGCAAGGGAGAGTTTACCTGTCAGATCTATGGAAAAGGGAAGAATATATCACCCAACAAGAGACAGAAAATACAAAATGCCAAATGGATAATTTTTATTACATGAATTTAAAAAAAAATATTTTGCATAAACAATGCAATGCAACCAAGATTGGAAGGAAAACAGAAAGCTGGGAAATAATTTTTAATGCCTGTGTTTCAATAAAGGCCTCATTTCTAAATATATAGAAACCTGGGTCATATTTATGAGAATACAAGCCATTCCTCAAATGACAAATAGTCAAAGGATATGAAAAGGTAGTTTTCAGATGAAAAATAAAAACTACCTAAATCATTATTGATTAGAGAAATGCAAATCACAACAACACTGAGGTACCACCTCACACATATCAGATTGACTAATATGGCAGAAAAGGAAAATCATATATGTCAGAGAGAAGGTAGGAAAATTGTGACAATAATGCATTGTTGGTGGAGTTGTGAACTGAACCAATGATTCTGGAGAGCAATTTGGAAGTATGCCCAAAAGGCTTTAAAACTGTGTGTATCTCTTGATATAGTAATACTACTACTAGGTCTGTATTCCAAAGACTTCATAAAAAAGAGGAAAGGACCCATATATACAACAGTATTTATAACAGTTTGTTTTGTGGTGGCAAAGAATTGGAAATTGAGGGAATGCCCAACAATTGGGGAATGATTGAACAAGCTGTGCTATATGAACCTAATGGCATATTATTAAGCTATAAGAAGTTATGTGCTGACATATTTAATAAAAACGTGGAAAAGCTTACATGAATTATTTTTGAGTGAAGTGAGCAGACCCTAGGATATATTGTTCATACTAACTACAAAATTGTGAAAAGATCAACAATGATAGCCTTGGCTCTTCTCAGAAATACCAGGATATGACAATTCCAAAAAACTCATGATAGAAAATGCTATCCACATCCAAAGAAAGAACTTTGGAATCTGAATGCAGATTGAAGCATACTATTTTCACTTTTACTTTGTTTTTTCTTTCTTGTTTTTCCTGTTTTGATCTTATTCTTCTTTAACAACATGGCCAATGTGGTTATATGTTTAACATGATATCAGCGGCTTGCTTGCTGTCTTTGGGACCCCCGGGGGCAGGGAAGGGAGAAAAATTTGGAACTCAGAATCTTATAAAATAAATTTTGAAAACCATCTTTAAATTTAAATGGGAAAAATAAAATACTCTTAAGTTGTGGGGGGAAGTATACTTGTTTATTACAGTGGTTTTGTGTTTTTCTTGTTTTCTCAATGGGAGGGGGAAGGAGAAAAGTGTGTGTGGGGGGAGAAGATGGATATTCATTTTAAATAATTTAAAAATGTTACTACTTCCTTCTTTACTTCTCAAATCAATTCTTATTTCTTCAATCCTCATTCCTTTTGACTGCTAATCAGAATTTGTGGTTGACCACTCTGTATTTTCTGTTTACTCCCTGTTTTAATCTCTGTTTTCATGAAACTACATACAGTTCTCCTTCTGTCCTGACTGCTCATCAGTGTCTTTTGCTAGACCATTATCCATATACTTCCCCTTAAGTAAGGAAATGTCCCAAAGTTTTGTTATGGGTTCCATTCTTGCTTAGACTAACCTCGTAAATTTCCACAAATTCCATTAATCTCTATACAGTTTGACTCCCAGATTTACACATCCAAACTGGTTTCTTCTATGTTGCTGTCTTTTTGCAATCTACTTTATTTTGGACATTTCCAGATGGATATTTCATATGTATCTCAAATTAAACATGAACAAAACTAAATTTCTTATATTTTCCCCTAAAATCCACTCTTCTAAGCTACCTCATATTTTTGATAATATAACAACCTTTCTAGGTTTGCAATCTATGATTATCATTCAGTTCCTTCCTGTTCTTCAATTCCCATATACACTTTGTTTCTAAATTGTGACAATTATTCCTCTATATTCCCTCTTTCTTCTGTCCCATTTTCTTCTCTCAGGCAAGCACTATACCAGTTCAAAGTCTCGTCACCTCTCACCTGGACAATGGTGGTTGCATACCAAATGTTCTCTCTCCCATATTTCTCTTTTACTTCCAATATATCTTCATCACAACTGCAAAAAAAAATTATTCCTAAAGAAATGGTGTGACTATGTTATTCCTCTGCTCAAAATCTCTGATACTTCCCTATTACCTCTAAGTTCAATAACAAATTCTTCCCTGGCATTTAAACATCCTTTTGCAATCTTTTTTTTTTTTAAGCAATTGGGGTTAAGTAACTTGCCCAAGGTTACAGGAACAGTTATTTTGTGTGGGTGTTAAGTATCTGAGGCCGGAACCGATCCCGGGTCTTCCTGAATCTGGGACCTGCGTTCTTACTCACTGTCACCTAGCCTCCCCCATCCTTTTGCAATCTGGTGGCATTGGCCTTTGCAAAAATATTACATGATATCCCCCTATATTCACTCTATAAACCGCCTAAAGTGTGCTTCTTTATATTCTTGATTTAAAACGCTACATCTCTTGTGTTTCTATTTTGTTTTTTAGATTTTTCTTTTTGCTTTTTGGAGGGAGGAAGGTAGGGCAATTGGGGTTATGTGACTTGCCCAAAGTCACATGGCTAGTTTTGTGTTAAGTGTCTCAGGCCAGATTTGAACTATGGTCCTCCTGACTCCAGGACCAGTTTTCTATTCACTGCACCACCTAGCCACCCCTTGTCTTTCTATATTTACACAATCTTCTCCCCGTGCTTAGACTATATGACTTCCTTGGGTCTACTTCTTAGTATGTCTAGATTCTTTTCAAACTCATGTGTTACTTGCTACAGGAGAAACTTCTCAATCCCTTTAGATCCTTGTGACTTATATTCATGACCTCCAATTTATCCTGTTTCTACACACACCCACACCCCCACACCAAACCACACACATGCAGTATGTCATGTATTTGTAATATTTAAACATGCACATAAATAGATACATACATGTATGTATGTACACATATATACACATCAGTGCATGGATATATGTACATGCATTCCTATACATGCATGCATTTGCACATATTTATATAAGCATACTCATTGTGCATGTTACTTTCCCTGATAGAATGTAAGCTTCATCAGGGCAGGAATTACCTTATTTGTGTTTGTCAGATTAATCATGTATATAATATGTTAGTATGTGGCAAATAGTAAAAGTTTATGAAAGATTCAATTGATTCTCTTCACAGGCTCACCCCATTCTTGGAATGTTGGCTCTCCCTGAGTCTATAACTCAATATACTTAAATTCCTTTAAATCTCAAAGTAGGAGAATGACTAATAAATAATGGAGCTGGGACTTTTAGTTCTTTTGCATTGTAGTGTTCAAGGTAAGCATAAGTCAATAATACAATATGAATATAATTGTATTGTATACAACCAAAGTTTCTTTTATTAGGTGAAATGGAGAAATTATATAAAGAAACTGAAATCAGGGGGTGGAGTCAAGATGGTGGAGTAGAAACAGGACTTTCACGGGGCTCTGGCTTCCACCTCCTCCAATTCATGTAAAAGGTGACTCTGAAAAAACTTTGGGGCTACAGAACCCACAAAATGACACAGAGAAGCTAACCTCCCACTGAGGACAGCCTGGCAGGCCAGCAGGAAGCAGCCAGCACAGCACTCTGGGAGCTGACCCCAGGCCCGTTCCAGCCTGAGGTGTTAGCCTCAGGGTGGCCTGACCAGTGGCTGGAGGGACTTCAGATCACCAGCAGCTGTTGCAGTTTCCAGAATTATCAACCCATAGATGCTAAGGACAAAGTGAGAGGTTAGTGCACTGTGGACTTTGGGATCTGGTAGTTTGGGAGTGCTGTCAGCCTTTATCCTCTGGAGGGAGAAGATGTCACCACATGACAGCTTTGGCTCCTGGCCTGCAGAATGTAGGGGGACCAAGCGACCAGTTTGAGGGGTAATCACTCTTGCTTTAACCTGCTTGGATCTGGATTGTGGTCTAGAGTGGAGATCCTGGGGTATGCAACCAGCTTTCCAGAGTGTGTGGAGGCTTCAGAGAGGTCACCCAAATAATACCTTTGGCAGCTGAGAAAACCCCAGCATATTGGGACAAAGCTCCCCTTTCTGCTAGCAGAGTCTACTGTGGCAAAAAGCCCAAAAGTCAAGTAATTAAGTGGCAACATGAGGAAATGAGGGAAACAAAGCAAGTAGAGCAACCCAAATTTACACTCCTATTTTGGGGACAAAAAGGATCAAAGCATGGAACAGGAGGAAGACATTCAAGTCAGAACTCCTGCACCAAAAGCTTCCATCATGAAATCATCCTTCAAGAAATTCTCAAGGAAAATTGCCCTGATATTTTATAACAAGAGGACAATGCAGAAGTTGAAAGAATCTACCAATCACCTCCTGAAAAAGATCCCCCCCCAAAAAACTCCTGGGAATATTATAGCCAGGTTCTGGAATTCCCCTATCAAGAAGAAAATATTACAAGCAGCCAGAAAGAAAAAAATTGAATATTGTAGAAATACAATCAGGATAACACAGGATCTGGCAGCTTCTACACAGAGAGTGCTTAGAATATGATATTGCAGGGGTCAAAGGAGTTGGGGTTTAAACCAAGAATCATAAACCCAGCAAAACTGAGTATCATGTTTCAGGGGAAATTATGGTCATTCAGTGGAATAGAGGACTTTCAAGCATTCTTGATGACAAAACCAGAGTTGAATAGAAAATTTGACATTCAGATACAAGAAGCAAGAGAAGCATCAGAAGGTAAACAGGGAAAACAAATCATAAGGAACTTATCAAAGTTGAACTATTTACATCCCGATATGAAAAAACTATAATTGTAACTTATGAAACTTTTCTCAGTGTGAGAATAGTTGAAGGGAATAGAAATGTATGTGTGTATATGTATATGTATATGTATATGTATATGTATATGTATATGTATATGTGTATGTGTATGTATATGTGTATACACACACATATATCCATGTGTATATGCACACATACTTATATTTATACATACATATATATGTCTACATAGGAGTGTATATGGGCTTATGAATACATATGTGAATGTATATATGATACTTATAAGGTGAAATTAAGAGGTGAGAGAGGAATATAATGAGAGGAGATGGGGAGAGACAGAATGGGGTAAACTATCTCATATAGAATAGTCAAGGGAAAATGGTTACAATGGAGGGGAAGAACAGGAAGGCAAAAGGGAATGCATCCACTTTATTCTCATGGAAATTGGCTTAGGGAGAAAATGACACACACTACATAGGGTATATCACCCTACAGGAGAGTAGGAGGGGGAGGAAATGAGAGGGGTGATGATGGAAGGGAGGGCAGGTTTGGTTGGAGGGAAGTTGGAAGAATCCACTTTTGAAAAGGGACAGGATCAAAGTAGAGAATAGAAAAAATGGAAGTTGGTATAGGAGGGAAGTTAATATATTGAGTCTTCTACAATATATCCACTATGGAAATGTTTTGCATAGCTACACATGTACAACCTATATTGAATTGTTTATCTTCCCAGTAAGTGTGGGTGACAAGGGAGGAAGGGAATGAATCTGGAATTCAAAGCTTTAAAATCAAATGTTTAAAATGGTTAAAAAAATATATATATATATACTATTGTTAACATTATTTTCCATGTAACTGAGAAATAAGATATACAGGCACTTGGGCATAGAGATCCGCTGTGCCCTACTGGAAAGTCAGAGGGGTTATGGGAGAGAGCAGATTGGAGGAGGGGATATCCTGTGGGATTACTATTTTGGGGCGGTGAAAAGGAGAAAACCGGAGAGAAAATTTGTAACTCAAAATCTTGCAGAAATGAATGATGCAAACTAGAAGTTAATAAAGCATTTGATAAAAAAAAAAGGAAACTGAGATCACACAAACATCAGCATATACTTTGACAAGTAGTTGTTTCATTGCAAAGGGGAACATGAGGAATGAGATTACTCATTTGTTATACTAAAGGAAAATGTCTGTGCTAATATTGAAGAAAATGAACATGAGATTAACTATATAGGGACATAGAAGTTCTAATAGTTCTGTTTGGTGTAGCAATTCTGAAAAAATGGTACCTAAGCAAAAGTGATGCTATTGCATGCTTATTACCATTTTTAATATGTTTAACTGAGGCAAAGCAGTAACTATATCAAGGAAGCAAAAACAATGGGAAATTGTTAGTCAACAAATCTCCTACCTACCAGGAAGATAAATGTGACTACCAAAGCCAATTGTATTTTAGAGTTAATACTTGAAATTTATTACAAAGCAAGATAATCAAAGATTGTGAGAAATTATTTCACAAAATAGTCGAAAATTCTTAATGGAACATGACAATACATAGAAGTTCACAAGCATACAGGTAAAAGAAATAATTGCCAAAGAATTTATAAATAAACTTGAAAAACTTTCAGTGATTATTAAACATGACATACAACAGATCTGTTGTGTTCATTACAGTGATGCATTGTCTTTATCAAAGGATTCAAAACCTATCAACTCAATTTATTTAAGTCATCATATATGTCATTATATTTTGAAACATATGACAAACCACTCTAGTTTCTTTACCAAGAAAACCCCAAATGAGGTCAAGAAGAGTTGGACAGGATTGAAAATGAATGAACAATGACAACAACAAATTCAAATTATTTGCTCTTTTATGCACTTGAATAAAAATAAAACCATATAAGGAAAAGAAAATTCAGTTTGGCACACTGGTACGTGTTTTTTAATGAGGAGATAGGATCAGTGCTACCTTTGATCCAACCCTATTGTGTTATAATAGGGAGATGGGATTAGTGCACATGCCTAAGGGTATTTCCAGACCACTATCACTAGTAAGTTGGTGGCATAAGTACCCAAAGTATAAAAGGTCTTGGTGTCACTCAGACTAACTCCAGAGCAGAGACTGACTTCATACAATTGTTCTAAGTGACAGCAAGCATCAAAATAGGGAGGTATAAAACAGGAAAACATCTTCTATATGTTTACTAGAACCATTAAAAGATATGAAATAGACAAAATATTCATTACAAATTGTGAGTCTTAGAATGTCCGTAGTAATAGAAAACATGGTAATTATTGCATTGAGCCCTGAAAAACTGAAGTGCTTCCTTAGTAAAATACATAGTGATTTGAGTGAAGTCACAATACCTATCCACATTGGGAAAAACAAACAAACAAATGAAATAAGTCGTTGAAAAATGCATATTAAAAATATGGTACCCATTTCATTAAGCTGTCTTTTTGTGGACAACTAGGAAATTTTAATGTCTATCTATTCACATGCATACAAATATATTTGCTCATATGACAGGTGCCACTCATAGAAAATGAGCAGAATCAAATAGGAGAAGGACTTTGGACTGAATCATATTTAGGATATTGAAGAATACTTTTGATCCCTTAAATCATTGCTGTCCCCAACCCAAATTTTAACAATATTATTTTTGCAGATGATGATACAGGGATGTATATCTTGACTATGTTCTTGTATGAAAAAAATGCAGACAATCCAAAGAGTGATGGAAAGATGCATGATAGGGATGAATATAGTGCACTGTTTTATCCATTTCAACTTACAATGAAGGAGATATATTCATACACACACACGATATTTAGTGTGACTAGAAAAAGGAGGTGGGACATATGGTGACAGCAACAGAATCAAGATTGACAACCCAAATGTTAAAATATTCAACCCCCACAACACATCAATAATCAATAAATCAGAAGAAATCCTTTATCATATTTGGAGGATACTTTATAAAGGAAATATGGATACATATATGAAAGCCTCACAGTTTAGAAAGATGTATAGGAATTACAAGGATTTACAAGTAAAGACAGTATACATATGATAAGGTTCATAATTTTTATGCCAGTACCTAAGTTTCATGATGAAATTATTAAAAAAAACCTAAAATAACTAGGTGATATAAAACATTTCTCTATTCCAAAAAAAAATTCTGCAACCATGCTGGCCAAATAGGGGCAGCTTGGTGGCACAGTGAATAGAGCAATGGCCTTGGAGTCAGGAGGACCTGAGTTCAAATGTGGCCTCACTTAACACTGATTAGCCATGTGACCTTGGACAAGTCACTTAACCCCAATTGCCCCCTGCAAAAAATAAAAAAAAAAAGCCTGGTCACAGATTCTTTGTAAATTAATATATAGTTTAATTAGTTGACCACCCACTGACTTGCTTTTTGAGTTATTTACAATCATCCTCATACAGCAGGGAAATTTTCACAAGTCAGACCTATACATGAAATCTTCCCACCTAAGACTTGTCAGAATGCAGAGTCAACTAAAATTGCCGTTGACGTTCTGAGAACACCCACTTCAATAACACAATGATAATTCAGAGGATTTACTTAGAGTATATATTAAATTATATTATAATTATCTAATAAACTATGCACTTGAAAGAGAAAAGATCAACAAGTGACCTCATTTCAGTTTTTATCATTCTAAACTGTGAATGAATTTAGGTGGCAATGATTTCTGTGAAAAATCGGTAATTCATAAGATGGATAGGTCTACTAGGGAATGTTGGGTGTGGAGTCAGAAACATCTGATCTCATCTCTCTAATGGGAATACAAATTTTTAAGATCTTCCCTGCCCCTAGGCTTAAGTGCACCTGGAGCCTGTGGTGGGAGGCTTGTTTCTTAGGAGATACTTTGTGATTTGGCAGTGGGTCCAGAAGGTTGTTACATTCTCTGAGCCAGGAGAAGGCTATATAAACTCTGTTCTGAGGCTTTGTTTTGGGGCTCACTTTGAGAAGTGTTTATGATTTGGCCAGATGAGACTCTGGGCAGCCATTGAGCCCCCTGGCTTTGAAAAACCCAGATGTTGATGCTTCTCTCTCTGGTAACTATGATTTGGTGTGGATATAATGGTTGGACAGTTTGGAGGCCTGTCTACTTGATATGTTTTTCTGTTTTCTTGTAACTTCTGTCTGTATACTCTGAAGTTTGGGGTGCTGACGTTCCCCTGAACAAGGTAAATGATATGTTTCATTGATTAAAGTAAGCTTGTTAACCCATTTGAGTTGCTTTCCTTTAGCGAAGCAGACCCAAGAACCTGTATTTGCAGCCACCCTGGGGATGCTGGGGTGCTTGCTGCTACAATCTCAAATCCAGCCTCAGATATTTACTACCTGTGTGACCCTGGGCAAGTCACTTAAGCCTGTTTCAGTTCCTCATTTGTAAAATGAGCTGGTGAGGAAAATGTCAAACCATTCCCATATCTTTGCCAAGAAAACCCAAAAATTATAAAGAGTTAATCATGACTGAAAAATGAATCAACAAAATAAGATAAGCTAATGAAAATAGAAATAGATTAAAAATGCCAAGGGTCTAAAAAGTGTTTAGGGAGCAGGAATAACATATATTGCTTTTATGTAAAGGACTGTGTGATTTTCCATTTGCATAATTCCTAAGGAATAATCTTGAGGATCAGAAAGAAAAAAAAAAACACAAACTTGGTAAATTGCTTTAGAACTGCCTCATGCACGTTATTAACATTAGGTGAAATGTGACCTTATACAGGTTTATCTGTTGATGTAATTCACTGCTGTGAAAAATGGGCTGAAAATAAAAATTATTAAAGTAAATTTAGAATGACCAAGCAAAGAATGTAAATTATTTCAGAATATTTCAAAGCTTTGATTTTATTTTGGATTTTGCTAGTGTTAAATTTGGTTTATAGTCAGTTATACTAATACTTTTAAAACATGGACAGTTCTCACTAAAACAAGGACAGATAGGACACCAAATGCTGCAATTCAGCTCAGAATACTAAAAGATCAATCTGTAAGTCTCATCCTAACTACTTGAGACCAGGCCTTATTAGCATGATATTGAAACAGTAATAAATTTCTCTGTGAAAATATTTGGGAGTTTTGTTTTCTTTCCATAGTGATCCCTACATTTGAACAGCATAGAGAAGAGGAACTACGAGTGGGGCTAGGTCATGTGTTTTAGTGAACATAGTCTCTCCATATATTAGGGCACTGGCCCAATGAAATTAATGAACTCTAAAATCTGCATAGTAAAAGGTCTTGGGATTGATAATCTTTTACTAACTGAATGGAGATGAGACTTTGTAGCACTGGCCCAAATTTTATTCCTACCTATTACTTCTTCAATGACTTATGCATAAAGGTGACAGGGGAATTACTTCTAGGGCTTCTCAAAGCTAGTCTTTTATCTAGTTATAAATAAAAGATAGATATATGCAACCTTTAATTTGAATGAAATTCAAAAAACAAATAAGTTCTGGATATCATTTTGATTTTTTTCTCACTCATTTTGAAGCTTTGTTGTTTTTTTAAAACACTGGGTTGTTCTTTTGAAAATAAAGATAGAAGAAATCTAAAGAGATTTTAGAATTTAGAATGTATTTGTCCAGAGGCACTTGCATATTTACACAACAGTTAGCATTTATATAATAACCAGCATTTATATATCCCTTTAAGGTTTACAGAGTGCTTTATATGTTATTTCATTTGATCCTCACAAGAACTTTGTGAGGTAGTTGCTCCATTTTACAGGTAAGTCAACTGAGTATGAATGAATTTAAGGGAATTATCTAGGGTAACATAGGTAGAAAGTGAATGAGATTAGTTTTGAGCTCAAATCTTCAAGAATCCTAGTCTAACACCATCCAATGTACTACCTACCTGGCAAATAAATAAGAAGTATGGACAAGTGCCCAGTTTAAGAAGTAGAACAATAATATTTCTTACCTGAGTGCACTACTCTAGGACTTCTCTGACTTCTCCACTATGGCCCAAGAAGCTAATTATTGGGAAAATCTTATGTTGCAACATCTCATCAGCTTTGGTACTTTACTTCATCACTACCTCCAGCACCTTTGATTGGAGGGTGGGGTCATGAATTTTAAAACCCCTATTTAAGGAAGGAAATCACTTCAGAAATTGTGTCATTTCTCACCTCATCATTTTCCCACTATGCCCCCACATGAGGTATACACCAACATCCTCCCCCTCCCTGTTGTCAATGCTGTCTTCTCCCATTAGATTATAAGCTTTTTGAGGACAGGGATATCTTTTTTTCATATTTGTGTCCACAGAACTTAATGCAATGTCTGGCACATAGTAAATAGTTCATATATGTTTATTGACTGACTAATGTGCAGTCTTGTGATTCACTGAAAGAAAAAGTGATGTCAAACATCATATTAAGTTTTGAAATGAGGAAAACAGCTATTTAAGAATAGGAAGAATTCAATTGAATTCCACAGTAATAAAAGTCAAATACCAAATAATTAGATGTAAAGATGCTTAAGATAATTATCACTTAACCTTGAAATTTGAGTATTGTCGATATTATTAGTGATTCCAATAGAGAATGATGGTAGAAACAATAAGTGGTGGCTGAAAATTTCCTGAAATGTTTTCAATTAGCAAATGATGAATGAATCTCTAATATCACAGCAGGGAGAAGAAGGGGTATACAGAATTTTTATAAAGGGGACAGTTTGTTATAGCCCTGGAATATCCATGCTTAGTATCGAAAGTTGACTATTTTTCTCTAGGATTTTTTTTTTTTGCTGAACATTGAGAATCTATTTGATTTGATGTTTTATAATTTGATTTTTATCTTAGTGAAATTTCTCATTCTATCTTAAGGAAAGAACAAAAGGCTCATTAAGGACAGAGCAAGGAAGTGTCTGTGGCTAAATTTGAACTCAGTGCTTTCTGAATCCAAGTTCAACACTATCCATTGTACCACCTTTTAATTTTTATTCTGTAATATTCAACTTGATCAAAGACGTGGGGTCGGAGGAGCAAACACCTTAAAAAGAAGTCTTGATTTGTTTAACATCTAGGTAGTAATAGTCAATGATGATTGAGCTCAGGAATAAGGGTCATAAAGTACTGACTCACTGGACTAATAGGAAAACTTTAAAAGCTTTTAAACATTTCTTTCAAAGTCTCTTTTTCTCTCTATTTCTCTCTCCTTCCTTTCCTCCTTTTCCTTCCCTTTTCTCAACAATATATTATGGGGTGGCTAGGTGGTGCAGTTAGTAAAGTGCTGGCCCTGGAGTCAGGAGGACCCGAGTTCGATTCTGACCTCATACACTTAACACCCACACAAAAAAACTAGCCGTGTTACTTTGGGCAAGTTACTTAACCCCAATTGCCCTCCAAAAGGCAACCCTCCCCAATATATTATGGCTTTTAGAAGTCATTTTTACAACATTACAAATCACCATTTACAGTCATTAGTACTGATTTAAGGTACAGTATATTAAAGAAAAAATTTAGCAAATAAAATGACTAGTACTACAGATCTCTCTAGGAAGCTAATATTGTATTGATTTATGTCAGAAGCATTCAATAAGTGGATAGCAGAAACTACAGCCAGGATATAGATACTAACCAACTACTGGAATTTATGAAAAAAATATGGAAATGAGACATAAATAATTAAAGGAGCCAAGGGTGGTTGTTTTAGCAAACAAATTAATTTGCCAAAGTAGTACAAATCTGCCAAAGAAAGAGGACGAAGAGATTATGAACACAAGTGTTTTTTTTTTTTCCTATCAGTTCCTCTGCAGGACCTCCATGAAGGGCCACATGCTCCAAAGTCACTTCATTAATTATGCTGCAGAAACAGATTTCTATGTACATTGTTCCAAGTATCCCTCTGAATATAATGAGTATCTTAGCAAAACCAAATCATTTCTTGGCTCTGTTTGCAGGGCTTATAAGAGTCAAATAAACAGCATAAAAGGGGGAAGAAGACTCTCCATCTTATCCTCACCTCCAAAATGCTTGCCTTCAAATAATGTGCAAACATATTTTCTTTTCTCAGTACACTCTGTCTAATGATGTTCTTTGTACAATGGCCAAGTATTTATCTATAGCACTTTTAATCGTGAAAACACTTTACAAGCATTAACGTAATTAGCTTATTATTGCTATGTGGTTGTGAATATTATTTATAATTAATAGACAGGAAGAAAGAAGAAGAATAGTTAAGTGACATGGCCAAAACTCCAGATGGAATATCTCTTAATGTAAGGATTAGAACAAAAGAGCTATTGATTCCTAATAGATTATTTCCTTCCTTTAAAGAAATCAAAGTCTGTTGTATTTTTTAAACAATAGAAATGGGGTGAGGGAAGCAAAATT
>NW_027186349.1:3948469-3976592 GCF_028583685.1 Petaurus breviceps papuanus | reverse complement strand
CTTTCTGTTATTCTGCCCTGCTTTATTACAATTACAACAGTGACTGTGCAAAACACCATGCTCAAAACTTAGAAAGATACCAAAAAAAAATGGATAGCATCATCCATTGTCTAGAAAACCTCTTTGTCTTTTTGAGGAAATAAGATATGAACATATTAAAAGATGAAGTAATAATATGAGGCAGTTTATAAATACTCCGTCAAGTAAATACTTTTAGCTCTCCAGAAAAGGGAGAATTAATGTGACCTGGAGCACTGGTAAAAGGTCATAGGAAGGAAGTCTTATTGAAGAATTAGAATTGGGGCAAAATCCTGAGAGTCAGCTACATGGAGTTCATTCTGGGGTAACTGACTAATATACACCACAAACTGGCTTCCTTCTGGACATTTTAAACTCAAGATCCCAAATTCTTTCTGCAACACCTTCCAACCTTTCATATTACTATTGAGATCACCACTGTCCTCCTAGTTCTCCAGACTCACGATTTAGGTGTCAGTCTCAGCTCCTCGCTAATATTACACTCTCCATATCCAATCTTTTTCCAAGGCCTGTTGATTTCATCTTTCAAATATCTCCTGAATACCCTTCCTCTACTCTGATACTGCCATCATCTTTGTTCTAGCTCTCCTCTCCTCACACCCGGATTTTTGTAACAGCCTGTTGCTTTGCCTGCCTGCTACAAGAATTTCCCTTTCTAGTCTATCCTCCATCTAGTAGTTAGTGATTTTTCTAAAACAGAAGTCTAACCATGTCAATTTATGTCCCAACTAAAATTCCCCCTGCTACAAGTGACATTTCCCAATCTCTCAATTCTAATACCTCATGGTGTTAATTATTACATATATATTCTGTTTGTAGCTTGTTTTTGTCCATAGGTACTTGAATATTTCCTCCTGTATTAGATTATGAGCTCCTTGATAGTAGGAAGTGTCTTTTACTTTCCTTATTATTCCCAGTGCATAGCACAGTGCTTGGAACATAGTAGGCACATAGTAATGTTTATTGAGTGACTGACTGAACAGTAAAATAGCCAACAATTATAACAGAGATTGTCTTGAAGAAGAGAGAAAGATAATATAGGATTGGGGCAAACTATGGACAATATTGAAAGCTAATCAAAAGTATATGAAGTTTATTCTATAGGAAGTGGGGGGCTTAGCAATTAAAGGTTTTGGAGAGAGAGTAACTTGATCAAATCAGTGTTTTTGAAATTTTAGAGTGGTGTTTTAAAAGGCAGAATGAAAGAGAAGTGATTTTAAGCAATGAGATAAGAGTCATAGGATTATAAATTTAGAGCTGGAAATGTCTTTGGGATTATCTAATCCAAACACTTCATTTTAAAAATTCAAAAAGTGAAACCTAGAGAGTCTGCCTTCATCAAAATCACCAAGGTAGTTTTTTCCTCATCTGAAAAATGGGGATAATAGTAGCACTAAACCCACTGGGTTATTGTGAGGAGCAAATATGAAGAACAAACCTAAGTTGCTCTATAAATATCAGATAGTGTTGGGAAAATTTAGGTAAGACATGGTTCCTGCCTTCAGATATCTCACAGTCTGACTGTGACTAGGAAGAAAGTTATTTATGATGTGTAATATTTCCAAAGTGTATTAGAATGCTGCAGGATCAAATGCTATGTAATTTCTGAGGGGCAAAGTCCATACTAACAGATTCAGATAAAGCTTTATTTTAAAAAATGGTGTTTGAAATAATATTTAAAAGATGAAATCAGCATAGGAAAGGGAGGACAAAATAGGCATAGTGAGATGGAGGCAAGATTTTGTGGCCCAGTTGTAGGTAAAGAGCAATCCAATTTGACTGGAGTGTAATAGCATACACATCATAAAATCATACGAGCTAAGTATGGAAGGCATTGATGTTATCAGATTTTCCAGGGTTTTGAGCACATAACGGAGTTTGATATTTATTTGGTAGTCAAGTGAGAGCCACTGAAGATTTTTTGAGCCAAAGATATGAGATCAGATCTATGTGTAAGAAAGATTGTGGTGCCATGTGCATGAAAGATTGTAGGGAAGAGACGGTAGAAGCATGAAACAGGATTTGTTATCGGTTACAGTTAAACTAGGGATATCGTCTCAGGTAATCTGTTTTTGTGACACAGAGGTGAAGACAGTAATCATAAAAGGTGATAGATAGAGCTGCCACAGAATTCAGTCAGTGCCAGATTTTGGTTCTACCCCACAATTCAGTTTATGTGCTTCCTTTTCTTGTTGTTGTTTATTTTCCTCAATACTGTTTGATTGGGTGGAGGTGGGGAAGATGTATGTGTGTGTGTTTTTCTCTGTTAAAATTTTAAGATATCTGGAGAAATGCAAAAAGTTGAAAATATGATCATACCTTGTACCACATTATCCAGGTCCTGCCATATGCCTTTTTGTTTTGACAAGCAATTTCATGTCATAGTTCAGAGTAGTCACAAATTCAATTAGTAGAATGATTATAGATGAAACATATGTAATCATTGACCAAATCAAATTTTACCAGCATGAAGAGTATCTAAAAATAACACTACATGTGTTAAATGCTGAGATAAGGTCTCCCCAAGTTCAAATCTTAGAACTGTTACAAACAATGCTGACCTACTCATTGGAGAATCAGGGCAAAATTTATGAAAGGGGTATGCGCTTCCTAAAATGAGAAATGAAAATCAAAGAACCACTGTGGTAACAATATGAAGCTGATTTAGTATAATAAGGACTTGTATATCTGGAAAAGAAAAAGCCTGGTTAGGATCAGGAATAATAGATGGGCAGCTGATTCTTGCCTTAGTATGCATAACATATTAAAGGAATCAATGGTGGAACTCTAGCCTGTTGGATAAACCCTCTATTGAGGGATCACATAAAAATGGATAGAAAAATTATGCAAGATGAGGAGGAGTGGAATGATTGTAAGCTGGACCAGCAGAGGGAGTTCTCATATCAATTTAAGTTTAGATCATCCAAATGCAAAAATATATTCGAGTCTCCCCACAGACAAATCAACTCAATTCAATACAACAGATACCTTCCATTTTTACTATTCTTTTTAAATCATCCTGGACATTATAGTATTCAATAATACAATTTACAGATAACAGTGAGAGTTGCCACACTAGTTTCTTTTTGTTATCTGATGATATACTATGTTACCCTATCAAATTAACCAGTTTATCTTCAAAACTAAACATGTCTCAGGAATTATCTTGCTCATGTGATACTGAGAAAGCTCACCGTTGCTCCAGTCAGAAAACACAAAGATTGAAACTGGTTCAGACAAAAGCTAGTTGTACAATTTTGGAGAAATGAATTAATTACTCTGTACTTCAGTTTCCGCATCTGTTACATGAAGATAATGATATTGTATTGCATACCTCTCTGAGTTCTACAAGGAAAGCACTATGTAAAACTTAAGATGCTCTACTAATTTGAAATACGAACCTTGAGTATTTCTTTAGGTATGATTTTCTTTAAAAATTATAAATATTTCTCTTACAGGTAGACATATATCCTAGTCCTATGCAAAACTGTGAAATGCATGGTTGAATTTTGCCTTCTTTTGCCTTCCTCTTTAGTTGTGTTTCTTTTTTCCATTGTTTATCCACTAATTCTGTTCCTCATCAACCCAGTCAACAAGTGCTTTCCCTTCTTGTTTTGTTAGTTGTCCTGTTAGCAGAGGAGTATTTTTTTCAGTGAATACTTCTACATACTGACCTACCACATTAAAATGATATTGTGAAGAACATTAATCTATGGTTGCTGTTAGGACTATTTATATTTTAAAAGAGGACAATCAGGTGAGGAAACAAAAGGAAGAATTCTCTCAGTGGGTAATTTTAGAAACTATTCTGAGACTGGGCCAAGCCTGTGTCAGTATCCCAGGGAAAATGGTGCTTCTTCTAGAAGGAAAATCATGTGATTACAAGGAGAAAAATGCTCCCTGCTTCTCTTACTCATTTCTAGCGATCTGTCTGTGTTCCTGAGGACATGATTGTGATGATTCTTACACTTAATCGATCATACTGCAGGTTAGAATCAATTATGCTTCATTGTTGTTTTATTCTATCTTATCTTTTATACCTCTAAGGTGGGAAGAAGCCTAAAAAGCATCTCAGAAGTTGATTGGGCAAAGAGAATCAGTGCAAAGAACACTGACTTTGGAGTCCTGAGGGGCTGAGTAAACAAATCAGACGATATATATATATATATGTATACACACACTACATATATGTCAGATGATATATATGCATATACATATACACATGTGTGTATGTGTACATATACATACATACATACATTAGTGTCCAAACCCTTCCATTTTACAAACTCAGTTTTTGAAGTTCAGAGAGCTTGAATGATTTGTCCAAGCCTGCAAAGAAAGGAAATGGCAGAGCTAAGATTTGACCCCAGCTCCTTAATCTCTAAATCTACGTCAGTTTCCACTGTACCTGACAATTTTCATATTCAGATGATCAAACTCTGATGGCATTACAGGTGAAATGACTTTTTAAAGATTATGGAACTGTCAACAAATCTAGTATTTGTACTATTTTATGTCCTCATGATTATTGCTTTCTTGATAAGATAAATCCTTTAAGAATGTATTTTTTTTGTTGAAATGATTTTAAAAATGAATGTACTAGAATTAACATGTTGATCAGCTCTTCTCTGACCGAAACAGCCTCCTATCTTTCCTCAAAAAGTTCCACATTCTCTCTTCTCAGGGTACATGTCAAGTAAGCAGTAGAATCAAACTTCCATCAAAAGAAGATTCTTCACCACTTTTCTTTGTCTGCTTTCTATTAATTCTTTCTCTTCTAATCTTTCACCCTGGGGTAAACCCTTGCCACTGCTGCAGGAGAAGTAAGGAATGACTGTCATAAAGGAAGTTTAAGTTCCTCTATCTTAGCAGTGGTATCCTCAATTCTCCTGACCATTCACCCTACTACACAAAATATAGTTTCCTAAAGGAAACTACAAAAGTTTCTCCTTTTTCACTTTTATATAAGTTTCATTAAAGAAAAAAATGTGTAGAATGATTGATATGCCTTAGGTAGAGTCACATTATCAAGTTCCTGGAGCAGACAAATGGTACAGCAATGTTGGAAATTGTTGAAATGTATGCCATTACTAAGAAAGTCTGCAGGATATTACAGTGCGCATTACTCAGAGGGCTGCTCTGATGAAGGAATAGAATCAATGTATTCAGAACCTGTTCCTGTATCACTCTCTGTATGTGCCTATTTGTGTGTGTGTGTCTTGCTTTGTAAGCTTCAAATTTTGTAGGATGAACATGCATTTTAATTAAATAGGTTGATTCATACAACTCAGGCCATTGATATTAAGGCAATCCTATTATTTCCACTTCTTTCGTTTCTTATTTGAACAGAGAGCATTCATTTTCAGTAACCTGTTCTCTTTTCAAAGAATACTATATGCCAGAAAACTAATTCACTCTCCAGTTCAAAGATGTTTACAAATGAATGTGCAAAGGATGTTTCTCCTTTAGGAATTATTTTTCCATTACACTCTTCTTATAATGTATTATCAAATGTAATATCAAATAAATATCAAATTTGTGTTTATTGCTACTATTAAAGATCTAACACTGTGCATCTACAAGTAATACTATGAAAATAAGTAATTTTCAAAGTATCAGGAATATTATTAGCAGACTTTTCAATAACTACTTATACTAAAATCCATACATTCTTGATGGTCTTTATTGTTTCTGTTTTGAAAAAGAAAAAGCTAAGTCTAAAATCACTTGTATTTTTTTAAGGGAAAAAGACAGTATCAGAGGATCATGTAGTTGCCCAATGTAGTCTGCTATGAGAATAACATAGTAAGAAAGAGCCCCCTAACGGCTCAGTTATCTCAGGAAATAAAATAGATTTTTCTCCCTCTGAGTTTTGATCTTGCAGAGTTGTGAGATGAGTAATCAGGAAAGACAAGTGATGCTATTTCATTAAAAGCAAGCTTGAATGAAAGGCCATCTTTAGTTATGCTCAAAATACAGAGAAAAGGAAAAAAAAATCCCAAATCTAACAGCTTGAAGAAAGGAGGAAATGGTTTAAATGAAAAACTAAACATTTAAACTCAGATGTGATAAATACTTAACCTTCTAACTCACTGCTACTATATATATAACCCTTCTGGAATTTGGCACAGATTTTAGTCTCTAGCAAGAGCAGTAGCTATAGCATTCATAAAAAAATAATGATTTTATGATTTTTTTTATCTAGTAAGGAATTTAGAAGTAAAAGCTATAAAGTGTATAAAAAGAGAGGGAGTGGAGCAGAGTAGGAAAGAGTGAATGCACATCACACAATGTGTGCAATTATGCAATTATTAAAAGCATAAAAGATAGGGTGTCTATGTCGATGAGATATAAAAGCAAAAGTATACTTAAGTGGGTTCATTTTTCAAAACTTCATTTGTTAATGCAAAAATGTCATCCTTTGTAATGTAAAATCTTCAAATATTTAACCCTATATACCTGTTTAAAGGAATGTCACAAAATCATGTACTTTGCTAAGAAGATGATAAAAGTAAGTTTTAGGCAATATTTGAATATAAGAAGTGTTTAAAAAACTTTGTGTTGCAAGCTAAAAATGTTAAATAACAATAGATGAAGCAATTAAATCTATCTCATTATCCCTATGAGAAGATTAATGTCTCAGTGAAGTTGAAATTATTAAAATATATTAGGTATTGACTCCACACTGATATACATACATATAATACATACACACACATACACACATCATTTACAAAGAAATCATTATGGAAAATCCAAAAGAGAATTCTACATATACATAGGAATGGAGTACAGGAATATTACAAGTATTGCCCACTTTTCATGGCTAAATATGTGCCTTCTAATTTTCCCCATATGACAAAGAACAGAAAAATGAACAGGGAACATTGTGGTAGGAGCATTTGTTTTAAACAACATGTGAAAGTACATAGTTTCAATTAACTCAAAGAACACATCCCTGTCTCTTTTAGTGAATACTACCAATCTGAACTCTGTAGGCACCCAGGCTGCAACATAATTCAATTATTTCTAGATCTTGGGGTTAAATGAAAATTTTAAAGCAGACATTGGTAAGCAGACCCATCATAGTGGTAGTGGGATTTTTAGCATTGTTGTCTTGTCCTATTTGGAAGATTAAGGAAATGTCCCAAACATTTTCATTCATGAGCACATAGCTCTACACAGTTACAATTTGCCTGGAGTGTAGGGAGGTTATCGACTAGGGGGAGAGAGAATCACTTTATAAAACATCCCTCATGCCACATCAGTGACTACCACTAGGGCTGTCTAACTAATGGAACAGTCCATCAAAAGTTGCACCTACTTATGAATACCAGCTATTTTTCCCCTAATTAAAGCAGTGATGCAAGGAACAACACTCAGAAGAGAACAAACCAACTTGCTTCAATAGTAAGAATTCTTTCCTCGTGAATAAAAAAGCAGAAAAAGCAAACACTGACGTTAAGTGTATTACAAATCATCACAGCTCCTGCAGGCATGAGAGAAATCCCTTTTGTCTGGAAGCACAAGGCTGTCTTTTTAGCAATTGACTCTTGTCACCTGTAAACCTGAAGTCAATCAACTCTGTGACTGCTGCATTGCCCAAAGCCGATTATTCCTATTGAGATCTAATACCTTCTACAGACATAATGAAATCTCTTCCCATCCCCTCCACGATCCAAGATGAGACTGTAGTATGTGAAAAGTTTACCAATATCAAGAGACCCTTTAAGAAACAAGTGTCATTGTTACGTCAAAACAATCAACTTGATGGACTGCAATAGCTCCAGAGAGCAAATATAGAATAGCCTTGCAACCCTCTGTCTGTTTTGGTCCTCGAATGAAAGCTTTACTCTCATTATCATAATTATAATATGATGGCCATCTAATGCCACATTATTTAAGACAGATAATTTTTATGCTTAAGACTGCAGTCAAAAGACATCATACTTAAGACACACACACACACACACATACAACTCCTGACAATCACAGAGAAGTATGTGCCATCCTTTATACCTGTGGGTATATATAGTAAGTGATTAATGCAATAAAATTTGGCAAAACACTATTATGCACAAAGTTGCTTAGTATTTGGGGGATGTTTATATTGAAATATTTCATGAGTTAGAAAAATGTCACTTTTATAATTACCCTATTTTCCTATAATGTGCTTTTTCCTCAAAGTCCAATTCAGGAATCTCGTACCACTACATTATCTTCTGCCCTGGATATGCAAACTGTTAAAAATGGAAAAGACTTATGTACAGACTCTCAGGAAAACATTGGCACTCATGTATACATATGGGGATCTATAGATATAACCAATACCTAGAGATTTTGGAAACATGCAAGGCAAGACAAGGATACATTTTCTTTGAATGACTTGAAAAAAGCCAGATAGACAAAAACATAATTTCCTTACCTGGAGGCTCAAACCGTATATTTTCAATGCTGGGACTTGGAAAGGTTAGAATGGGAGTTTGAAATATGTACATATATTTTGTTCACGATAAAACCACTTCCTCAAAGATATAGGAGTAAGGTGAACTATTCCAAGATTCAGTCTGTTTTCTCTTGCAGGGACTCAGAGCTCACATCCTCTTGCAAGGTAGCTCAATAACTTGTTCACTGTGAGAGCTGGGTATCAGAATTCTCAGGCACCAGCAGTTCCATACTGATGCTGTAGTCTGCAGACAGCCTGCCTTCTTTCTGCCTTCTCTCTCTCTCTCTCTCTCTCTCTCTCGCCCCCTCTCCTTCTCCCTCTCTCTTTCCTTCTCTCCCCTCTCTGTTTCCTTCTCTTTCCCTCTCCCTCCTCCCTCCCTCACCTTGACGTTCACTCAGCTCTGAGCCTGAGCTCTTTCTGCTGCTGTATAATCAATCTAGCCTGTCTGAAGCTAATAGTCCTCTATTTAACCAGCCAATCAATAGCCAGGATTCCACTGCTGGTCCCAAGGGTCTTTTTTCCAGAAGTGGTACAAACAATAAGAGTTTTGCCAGCAGTTTAGCCAAGTATTTTTTTTTTTTCATTATATTATCTTCCTTCAAGATAGGCTGTGAGACATCACAAGCTACAAGCTCTTTAGTATCGGTAGAGCTTTAGGCATTTCTTTTAATTTATCCCTTTCTACACAGCCTGTAGGTTCTTTGGACTGAACATACACCTACCTTCACCTTCCATCAGCATTTCAGTTTTACCGCATAGTAGCAGTATGTTAAAGATCTTTCTGCCCCAATTGAAGTGTGGAAGATAAAATGCAGTAAGCAGAATTCCATGAGCTGACAAGGGCATTTTGCAGGGAGTAGTGATGTCTCCAGTCACATTTTTTACTTCTGTTAATTACAGGACCCTACAATTTATTTTTGCGTGGACAAAAAAAGAGTATACATTCTATGCTGGAAAATAATTCCTCAGTAGTTTTGCTTCTGTTCCTGTAATAAAAAGTGGAAATAAATGGACAGAATAGATTTTTGAATTCTTTTGAGTCAAGTATCAATTTGTGTGATATGTTTCCAAATTTTAATCATAAAAGCTTAAAAGATTCTCCTCTGAAGTTATTCAATAAGTCTTCCACACCTAAATCATCCCCTTACAAGGTTAAGAAGATTTTCTTCTCAAGTCTACTCCTTCACTTTCACCGGCTGTGACCAGCCATAAATAAAACGAAACACAAAGCCAGCAATTGAAGGCCAGGCTATCTGCCACATCCCACATGCTACAAAAAATAGATTCCATTGACCCAGATCTTTTCATATTGGGTCAAATTATCCAAGCCCTGGGAAGAAACGACTGTCTGTTTCAGCCTCTAATTAGAAGGTGTGTGCTTATCTCAATTTCACACAGCTTGGTCAGCCTCACAGTTCCTTCTTCCTTTGTACAAGTGCATTACTGTACTCATTAAGGTAAATTGTGTAAAAATGCTTAACTTTCCCTCAATTCCCATTGCAATTTCAACCCTGAGCAGAATTCATCTTAGGGCCAATCTTCAACTGCATATAATACCAGAAACCTTTACCACACATCCCAGCAAATAGAGAAATCCAAGAATTTTGTACTCAGTGTTGGCAAGTGTGAAAATAGCATCAGCTGGGGATCTGACATAGAAGTATTTAGCATGAGAGACTCCTGCTTACCATAAGGGAAATTTGCATGATTAAACTAAGACCAGAGTTCAAGTCTTACTTCAGAAACATACTGACTGTGGGACTTTGAGAAAGATGTTTGATGTCACAGTGTGCTAATCAATTCTTTATGAATATAAGCTGCATAGCAAGGGCCAATATGTATTGGTAGGAAGAGTATCCTTATCAAGAATGACGTTTGCCAGTGAATACATAGGGCTGTTCCAAAAAAGAAACAGAACAATTTCAGTAATATTAGCAATGAAAACATATACTCTTTACTACCAGTTTCTACTAATAAAGGATTTCTCCCTATGTAATAGAACACCAAATTCTCCAAGTTAAAATGTACCCCAGAGGCCATATAATCTAAATGATAGTTCAAAAATTTCCTTTTACAATATGTCCAATAATTTTTCATTCAGATTTTTCTTGGATCCCTTTAATTAAGGGAATCACTACCTCCAATATATTCTATTCTGACTGGATAAGAATTATTGTTATAATTTTCCCCATTGCTTTGAGCCCAAAATCTGCCCTCTGAAACATTTGCTCAGTCTTGAACTCTGGAGTGGAAACAAGCAGAGCAAATCTGATCTCTCTTCCACATAAGAGTCATTCCAATATAAGAAAACAAAATAAAACTAGTCACTCTCCTCTGTCTTCTCTTTTTCCAGAATTACCCTCACAAATTCCTTTTATTAAACTTCACATGGAATTCTTTCTAATTGTCTTACCATCTTTGTTACTTGTTTCCTGTTGGTTTTTAGCTTGTCAGTCTTCTTAAAATATAGCAACCAGAATTAAACACAGTAATCTATATGTGATCTGACCTGGGCAGAGTATGACAAAACTGTCACTTCCCAATTTCTGTAAGATTATATCAGCCTTTTGGGCTATCATTTTTTCGTGTATTCCTAAATTGAATTTGAAGTAAAGATAATCCCCATACTTTTCAGAAAACAAACAAAAACATTCTAAACTTGCCTTCCTTGTACAGTACTCAAGAAATGGAATTCTCCAAATAAAGTATAGGACATTATGATTATTTGAATTAAATTTCATCTCATCAGATTAACTTCCTTTAAATCTTTCTGCATTCTAACTGTATCATTCATCATATTATCTGTCCTTTCAAATTTTGTGCCTACTGTGTGGTGAGCTGCTCTCAGAGTGAGGTAGTTAGGAAGTTCGGTCCACATCAGGCCTTTGATGCACCCTGGCTTTGTGAATCTGGGCAAACCACTTAATATCTCAGTACCCCAGACAATTTGATATGACTGTAAGTTTAAAAATAGGGGCTGATCTGCCTTTTGCAGAGGAAGTTTCTCCAAAGCAATGGAATCACAGAAAGTTTGATGTGCATCATTAGCTTCTGGGAAAGATACAAAGTTTAGATAAAACATCACCCTTACACATCTGCAATGTATGCTTGAATAGTAGGTAAGATACACACAGTCAAGTACAACACAGAATAATACATAACTACATTGGAAACATATAAGACAAAGTGCAGTGTGGGCTTTAATAGGAAAAAAATACGAGAAGGAAGGCTCAATGTAGGAGTTAACATTTGAGATTTGAATTAAACTTTAAAGAATGTGTGACAATTCAAGATGAACAGCAATTGAAGGAAACTCTTCCAAGGGTAATAAATTATTAATAAAAACATGGGTGTGGAAATGAATAGTAGACATTCAGGTGACAGTGTATATTTAAGTTCACCTAGAATTTGTCAAGGAGACATATACATGAAAAAATAGATGGGTTTTGGTTGTTTAAGATTATAGAGGTCCTTGAAAATCAGGAAAGCCTAGACATGACTTGATAAGCAATATGGAAAGAGAGGTTACATGATCTGATCTATGAATAAGGAAGGGCAGTGTATTGGGAATAGTACAAGTAGTTCTAGACGTGATAAGTCAAATGGATCTTTCATACCTAAATTACTGCATTGGAGATGGAAAGATCTTGTAATAGTCTATTGCAAATATCCAGAGAGATGCCAATGAGTTTCTTCACTAATGTGAATAGAGAGGAGGTCACTGATATGAGAAATTAGCATATGAAATTGATAGGATTAGTAACAGGTTGGATATGTGAAGGAAAAGTAAAAAAAAAAGATTTAAAAAAATAATGTGTGTATATATATGCACATATACATATATAAAACCTATATGTAATATACCTATATAAGTATAATACCTATTATATGTAACCTATATTATATATACCAATTATACACACATGTATATACTTATATACATATATATAGATTAGAATTTACCACAGAGTCAGAATTATATAATTTATTTTATTCAAGATACCAATGATACCATTAATCTAAACCTTTTCCATTTACCATACAAGCAATTGAAGCATAAAGAGTATAAATAATTTGCCCAAGGTCATACATGAGGAACACATTTCTGACTCATTAACTACTGCTTTTCCTTTCCATTATTTTGTCTCCCATACTATCACAGATTTATTCTACATTTTCTCAACTATGTGAATCCCAAACTTTTATTAATCAGTACGACCCATTGTGTAGCTCATTGCTACTCTCATAGTTTCTAGCTACTCCTCTCCATGACATCAGAACCTATATCCTTTACTATTTCAGTTTATTTTCTTTCTCCTGTTTCAAAAAAAAATTGTGATATCCTTCTTTTACTCATATTAATGAGATTTTACTATATAGTACCACAATTAATTATTTAAGATATTTAAAGCAACCAAGGGGAAAATACCCAGGTTTACAGAAAAACTGACCATAGACTTACATGTCCCAGAAAGAAGGTTTTAATCTCCCTCGATTCCTTTATTTGTTTGGTTCCCTAAGTCCTCCAAAAATTTTGTCCTCAGTGTCAGTTGTACCCATGGCTTTTTTACCCTTTACATCAATGTCTCAGACTGTGTTCTTTTGATATCACTTAAATTTTCTTTGTTCCCTTTTTAACGTCTCATTACAAATCAATTTCTCCCTTTTTTATAATCAAGGAACTTTGAAAAAAATGGTACCCTATGCGATTTGTCTCTGACCAAGATGAGGTCATCCACCTTGGCCTATCTGCTGCCTGAATTGTCTGCCCTCCTCAAATTTGTAAAATTTATTTCACTAACCTGTTATCTTAGTCCAGTTTTTAAAGATCATTTTCTCATAGTCCTGGGTCGTCATATATAGCATCTCATTTTTCCTTCCTTTCTTCTTCCACTGCCATGAACAGTTATCCTCTTATTCCTCCTCTAGTTCAATGTTTAGGATTTGACAGTAGATGAAATGAAGCAAGTCTGGCTTTGATTACTGTGGCTCAAGTCAGCTTGAACTTTCCAAATTTCTTTCCACTACAATGATTATTACATGGGACTCTGTTATAGGAATGTAAATTTTTAAGATCTTCCCTGCCCTTAGGCTTAAGTACACCTGGAACCTGTGGTAGGAGACTTGTTTCTCAGCAGATATGTTGTGATTGGGCTGTTGGTCAAGAGGGCTGTTACATTTCTCTGAGCCAGGAGAAGGCTATATAATCCCTGATGTGTTTTAGGGCTCACTTTGAGAAGTGTTGTGTGATTTGATCAGACAAGACTCTGGGCAGCCGTTGAGAGCCCCCTGGCTTTGAAAACCAGATGTTGATGCTTCCCTCTCTGGTTAACTGACTAGGTATAGATTTAATGGTTGGACAGTTGGAGGCCTGTCTGCTTGAAATGTTTCTGTCTGTATACTCTGAAGTTTGGGGGGCTGACTTTTTTCCCTGAACAAGGTAAACGATATATTTGATTGATTAAAGCAAGATTGTTAACCCATTTTGAGGTGCTTTCCTTTAGAAAAGCAGATCTAAGAACCTGTGTTGGCAGCCACCCTGGGGATGCTGGGGTGCTTGCTGTAAAAGACACCAACTAAAAATACATAATGTCAGATTCTCAAAGTTGCAATGAATGGATGTATGAATGAAAAAGAAAGCATTTCTTAAATACTATATGCTAAATACACTGTGCTGAACACTGATGAATCAAATACAAAAGGGGAAAAATCCTGCTCTCTAGCTGCTTCCATTAAGTAGGGATAAACAACATATAGAAGGATGTGATAACTGAGGAGAGGCATTTTGATTTTGGAAGTCACAGGGTTAATGCAATGGAAATATTGATTTGATTATGATTCCTGGTAGAAGATACAAAGAGAGAATATGTTTGTGGCAAAAGGAGAGAAGACAAGAAGATGTCTAAGGTAAAATAGGAAAGATGGTTATAGCTGGCTGGGTACAGTTAGTTATATGAGTTTACACACACACACACACACATACACACACATACACAGTGTGGACTTCAGGGTGGAAGTTCTCAAGGAAATGGACCTTAAAGACTCTCTGATCTGACCCTTCCTTGAAGAATACTTCATTTAGTATATCTGAAAAGAGGTCATCTAGTCTTTGTTTAAAGACCTCCATTCTGCCAGGACATCCCTTTCCACTTTTGGGTTGTCTGATGGTTAGTATGTTTGACTTCACATTGAGATCAAATCTGCCTCTCTAACATCCATACCCTGATTCAACTTTTTCCATCTGTTGCTAATCAGAATGAGCCAAATCCCTCTTCCTCCCTAGAAGCAACATATTCAAAAATCACAACACATAGCACTGGCATTTTGAAAAATTTATATAAGAAATTTTCTTTTAGGAAGACCTCCATGAAAATACTTCTATCTATGCTAGACTAGCAAAGATTTTTATGGCTTTTAGGGTAGAAAAAAAATTCATTCCTTTCTTAAGCGATCCATGACAAGGCACTTTTTCAGCATCTATACTTACAGGTAAAGACAAAAATCTCACTTGCTACTTCAAGAAAAGTACCCTTCCTTTTCTGTACAAAACTGTAAATAGCATAAACATTTCACATCTAAGCAAGAAATGATATTAGTTTAAATATTTAACCAGTGTCTATTTATAACTTTGAAAATAATCTTGCAAGATATATAGAGAATTCTTTATTTTGTTGATAAGAAATTGAATGATTTTCTCAAGGTCACAGAACTAGATATTATAGACATGACCAAAATATGAGAATACATGAATTTTTCATAGTTCATTTAGTATCAGTTCCAATGGTTGAATAGAAAAATAATTAAACCTTTACTGTGTGCCAAGCTTTGTGTAAAGCATGAAGAACACAAATATAGAAATGAAGATAGTTCATGCTCTAAAGGAATTTATATTCTAGGGGTGAGAGTAGTGCATAAAACACAAAGAATAATGTTGATTAGGAAAAGACACTTTGGTCCGGTTGTAAGGCAGTTATAAGTTAGAAGGATAGTGATCCCATACAGGAATATTTTGAAACAATTCCATCAAGGGGAAACATGGCACAATTGATTTGATCTTAGTTCTTGGTTCCAGAACTGCTTAGAGGGCACAAAGAAGTAAGATAATGGTTGAATATCTTCTGGTGGCAAGGTGATTTTTTAATCAGGTCGCTGGAGCATTTTTGAAATAGTTACTGAGGAGAAGCAGTCAGTAGTCAGGAATGTGGGGTTCTAGGTATAATATTTCCAGTTTTTGAGAAGGGGAATAGCATATTAAAACCCATGCTTAAATGGAGTTGTGATTTCCCCATATTCCTGGACATGAAACTTACATGCTCTGTGAAAGATTTTAAATATCGAGCCAAGATGGTTTTATCTTATCCTTCAGGAAATAGGAACTCAGTGAAGATATTTTGAGCAGTGGAGTGACATGGCCATATCTATGCCTTAGGAAGAAGGAAGATGTTTTGGAAACCGAGTTAAGAATGAATTGTGTATATGTTTCATTTCCCTTCTCAAATGTAATTTTCTTGAACACAGAGACAATCATTTCATTATTGAATTTATTCTCTATACCAAACAGTAATTAAAAAAAATACTTTTTGTTTAATTGAAATGAATGTTTGGCGCATTTGTATTTAAATACTTCAATCCCAATGACAACAAATGCAAAAAGATATCACTATGTCAGCTACATCTACAAATGTTTCTGCAGATACTTAAACAGCCATTGAAAGTGAAATCTTTGCCCTTGATTTATTTCTTGAATTTGTTCCCAGTTTCTGTGATTCAATTTTAGCTCTTGGGTCTGCAGCCCTTTATCTGTACTGCATTTCACAAAATTTGTAAGTTTTTGCACATTTCTTTAGTTTGAAATGATGGTAGTGGTAAATAGCTACAATAAGTCAACCAAATAACTTGGAATTCATGAAGCATTATTTAGTGGAAAGACCATTAGATTTGTCATCAGTGTTCTTGAATTGGCATTCCAGATATTAGATCAATGATCTTCACACAGTCACTTAACTTTAGAGCCAGAAGTAGGACAGGGTGATTGGGGTTTTGCCCCATGGACTGACATTCAGTTGTCATGTTTCCTCCTTGTGGTGGTCAATATCATTCTGTTCTAGCATGACATAGTCCACAGGATCCAATATTCACACCATGATTGCCTTTTAGCCTCTTGTCTCATCTGTACCTTTTCATCCAATGGGCATTCACTAGTCTTTTCTTCTCCCAGGGCTTGTTTTCCCCTGCCTCTGTGCTGGTCCACTCACCTCTAATCTCGAGGAGCAGGGATATAAACTTCCTTCCCCCAGAACAGTTCTACCTGTATGAGGTAAATTATCCATTGCCTCCCCTCTAACCTCTGGACCACTCCCAGGTGCTCCTAATTCAATTGATTTTTCCCTATACACTAGAATTGCTATTTACAGATCAATGCCACAATGAAACTTGTTTCACATTTCTGATCCTGATTTTCCTTATACATGAAATAAAGTATTTAGATTAGTCAAAGTCTAATGTCCTTTCTAGCTCTACGTCCTATGATTTACAGGAAATAGAGAGACCATAATATAAAACAAACATCATCCTCATTATTATTATTTCTATAGCAAATGTAATGGAACTGTCATTTCTGCTGGTCTTAAAAATGAGAGTGAATGTGGCTTCACAACCATCCCTAAGGGTGAGTGGAAGATGGATCCAAAGTTTAGCGAGTGAAGGAAATTCAGAAGAAGCTAATGTTGCCTGACCATATATCCCTTTATACTACTTCTTCAACTGTGAATATTCATTCATTCATTCATCGAACATTTAATAACTGCTGTGGGAAGCACTGTGCTGAACATCTAGGCCAAGCAAAGATGAATAAGACATACATGGAATGTTCAAGGATAAACTATGGTCACAACTTGAAAATCATGTAAATATATTTATTTCCAAGAGGTTTATTGAACACTTAGCAAATAGGTTATTTAAAGCATTTCTCTAGAACATTGAAATTATACAAAATTGCATCACTGCTTGAACTTTTTTTTCATAATTAACATAAAAATGGTAAAAATTAAGCCTGTTGGATTTTAACTTTTAAGAATTCTTAATACTATAATAATGTTTTGATAAGCACTTTTCCAATTAAATGTTAAGGTCTTGTGTATTTAAAGGAAAATTTAATTCATGTGTTTCTAATCTGTTTACACGGAAATTCACCATAACAAAAGAATTTGGAAAGATTTTATTGTCAAGAAGACTTTCCAAGTTTCAAAATGTTTAATGAAAGGAAACTGTACTCCGATAGTAGTGAAAACACTAAGAGCACTCCAGCTGACTGAAGTGTGAGCAACTAGATTCCATGCCATCTAGTGAGGGCATCAGGATTGAAGAGTTTCCCAGCTGATAGGAATGGGGGTGAGTTGGAAGGAAAAACATCAGTTGGCATGTGACTTAGTTTAAAGTTCCCACGCTCATGTGTTTTGTTTGATTTTGTTTTTGTCAAAACAAATAATATTCATGTTCCTTATCCAGCTGCACCACTCACCTGCCTCCTGGAAGCCTTAAATCCATACTTTGTCAGTCAACTTTATAGATCCCACTGGGATTCTCTCATTTTCATCTCACTTTCATATCTCTTATACTGCCTCCTGACTGTACCTCAACAGGTTACCTCAATTCTTGGTATTGTGATATTGGTCTTTTTTTCCTCATTTCCATGTGTATTAGAACTTTGTTTTACCATTACATCTACCCATCAGTTTGTATTTAAATATAACATAATCTCTCATTGGTATCTAAATTCCATGAACACAATCACCATGTACCTGTTTCTTGAATTAAATATTGGACCTAGGCAAGTTTCATTATGTTAGCAGCAATGACTTACTAACTAGAAACAATGTGAAAGAAACCCCTCCCCTCCCCCCAAAAAAAACCCTCAACCCAAAAAACATTGCCCTAAATATGTTTAAGAAAAAATAGGTGGTCATTCATGAAGATAGGGTGAGCCAGAATAGAAGCAGTACTTGAGGAATATCCAGAGTATGGAATGAAAATATCATTGGCAAGTCCTCCATGGGCAAATTTGGTAAAGAAGAGAACAAGAACTTCCTGATGTTAAATGTTAAAAGAGGATAATGATCCATACTGATGGAGATTTGGATGAGATTTCTGCATCACCAAGTTACTGTAAGTATGCATGAATATATGTATAAAAGGACATTCGTGGCTCCTTGAAGAATTTTTAAGTCCTATAGAGGCAAAGATTTTTTACCTTTTTCGTTTTGTATTCGATATAGTATTTAGCACAATCTGAGCAAACACTTGTGTATCTAATTTAAAATGTTACTGACTAATATATATTAGTCATTTTGATTGTGAAGATATAACTAATTTTTTTTAAATTGGGCTTATTTAATTCAATGTCATGAAACCATTCACAGAGTGAACTATAATGAAAAGAATATAAGATTTGGGTACGTTTTTGTTCTCCCTGGTTTAGTTATTGAAACTATATTTGTGTCACAAATATGATTTTCTTGTGCCTATTTTTCCAAATAGTTTATGTAATACTGGTCTATATGTTCTTGGTGATTCCAAAGTAGTGTGATCTAAAGAGAGGAGGGGTCATTACTCTGATCTTTACCCAAGAGGACCTTGTTCGTCTGTAGCTGCTAATGCTAGTGTTTTTCTTGGCCCTGGAATTCCGATTAGGCTCCTCTATGACCAGGGCCTCTTGTAGTCACAAGTGTTAGTGCTCCTTTCTGCCCTGGCAATGAGACCAGGGCCCCTACTCCCTTGTGAGTGATGACCAGCATTCTTCTCTGCCCTGCAGCGGTGACAAGGTCACCTGCTCCCCTGTGGCTAGAAGTACTATTTCTTCTTTTGTTTGTGAGTGTGATTCAGGTCTTGTTCTCCTTCAACTGCAAGTGCTAATACTCTTTCTGCCTTAGAACTGAGACCGCTTCTCCCTTGTCAGCTATCACAAGGACTCCTCTCTGCCCAGGGACTGTGACCATAGTCATATCTTTCATGATTCTTCTCTTTACCCTTAAACTGTAACCTAGAACTGTATCTAGGCAATGCAACAAAAGGTTGTTTGTAATCTTCTTCTGTACAGTTGTCCAACCCCTTGTCATTTGTGGGTTGACCACTCCAGAAGCCACTGCCACCAAAGTTACAAATGCGTACAAGGCCTTTTGCTTCCATTGCTGAAGTGTGACCTGTGCTATACTCTAGGCCTAACCACCATCCCAGTGTGACAGTATTTTCCTGCAAATCTCCAAGGTTTTCTTGGTATGGAAAATTGTTTACCTTGACTTTTTATTGATTCTATTGCTCTAGAATTTTATTTGTGGAATTATTTTAAAGTAGTTTGGAGGAGAATTTGGTGAAGTTTGAGTGAGTTCAGACCTCTACTTTTCCATGAATTTTAATTTTAATGTGGGAAACAACTACATATAAAGTATACACAACATAGATAAAAAATGCTGCAATTGACACACAATGTAGTTAAATAAATAGTATGGGAGTTTGTATGTTGTATACTATAATTGCATATTTTGAGATAATTTATATATTGTATACCATAATTGAGTATTTTATATATATTTATTTACAATGTATATTTTGTACACAGAGGTGTGGTCAGCACATAGATATGGAGATAGCAGATGGGAGCTGGAACATTATGAGCGAGGTTCAGAGAGAAGGCTCGATTGACTAATTTCAGGTTCATATTGCATTTAAAAGTAATGTCCAGTGAGGCTGGAAAGTTAGTGTGGGTCCAGGTTTTGAAGGGCTTTAAAAAACTAAAAACAAAGGAAGCTATGGTTTATTCTAAAGGCAACAGGAGATGGTTGAATAGAAGAGTCATATGGTCAGATCTGAGCTTATCTAATATTCTTTGACTACTATTACGTGTAGGATGTATTAGAGTGATGAGAGATTTGAGACTGGGAGGAAAATTAGGAGTCTACAATTATATAGAGGAGAGATGACAAGAAGCTTAACTAAGGGAGTAGCTATGTGAGTAAAGAGGAGTCAGATTTGATAGATGTTGGAAAGGTAGCCACTATAACATGTAGCAATTGATCAGATATGAGGGAAAGTAAGGAAGTGAAGAGATATATGGACATAAACATATATATATATATATGTTTATAATATACATATTTTAATGAGTATGTACTTGGAGGGAATAATAGATGACATATGATCCTAAGTATTTCTTAAATTGAATGTAAGTTATTTTGGAAAAGGGAAAGAAGGAAACACATGTTTATTAAAAACCTATGATATGTCAGGAACAGTGCTTTATACCTTTGATAGATTTTGTGAGATTCAAATGAGACAGTAATTATAAAGCCCTTAGCACAGTGCCTGGTACATACTAAGTTCTCTTTAAATGTTAGCTAATATCATTTTTATTTATTATAACAGCATTCCTGGGAGATTGGTGCTATTATTATCTCCATTTTAGAGGTGAGGAAACTGAGGTGAATGGAGAGTAAATAACTCACTCAGGGTCATACAGATAGTATGTGTCTCATCATCAGCTTTCTGACTCAATGTCCAGTGCTCCTAGCTGCCTCATTTTCTCTTTGTATTTTCAGTACCGAGAAGAGTACTTAAAACACATAAATACTTAATATATATTTGTTCAACTGAATTTAATATTTTTTCCAAATTCCTTAGGAATGAAGATACTTGAAAAGAAGTGAAGATAAAAAACATGTTAAAATGAGGCCTTTTGCATTTTATAATTATTGATAATAATAATCATTAACATTTATATTGTGCCTACTGTGTACAAGGTATTGTGCCAAATGCTTTATGATTATTGTCTCATCTGATCCAGATAACATCCTTTATTTGGTAGATCATGCCCATTATCTTAGAAAAATGAAGTGTAATTTCTTAACACTTTTTTCCATGAATGATAATAATAAGATAGTTATTTACAATTCTAGAAAATATTTAACTTACCTCTATCCATCCATGATGGAAAGGAATGGCAAAGGAATTTTCAAAACTCACTGAAGAGAATAACCACTTCAAAATTAGATTGGAGAATTTGGAAGCTTATGACTTTATGAGAAATCAAGATACTATAAAACAGATGCAAACAAATGGAAAAAGAGAAGGCAATGTGAAATATTTCATTGGAAAAACCACTGACCTGGAAAATAGATCCAGGAGAGATAATTTAAAAATTAGTGGACTACCTGAAAGCCATGATCAAAAAAAAGATTCTAGATATCATCCTTCAAGAAATTCTCAAAGAACATTGCCTTGATATTCTGGAACCAGAGCGCAAAATAGAATTGAAAACATTTCACTGATTGCCTCTTGAAAAAGATCCCAATAAGAAAACTCCTAGGAATATTATAGCCAAATTTCAGAGGCCCCAGGTCAAGGAAAAAATATTGCAAGCTGTCAGGAAGAAACAGTTTGAGTACTGTGGAAACATATTCAGGATTATATAAGATCTAGCAGCTTCTACATTAAGGAATCAAAGGGCTTGGAATATGATATTCTGTAGGTCAAAGGAGCTAGGATTAAAACCAAGAATCACCTACCCAGTAAAAATGAGTATAATGCTTCAGGGGAAAATATTCAATGAAATAGAGGACTTTCAAGCATTCTTTTTCTAAATATTTATTTATTTTTAGTTTTCAATATTCATTTCCACAAGATTTTGAGTTACATTTTTTTTCTCCCTGTCTTTCCCCTACCCCCACCCCAAGATAGCAAGGCTACTCAATATCCCTTCTCCCAATCTCTTCTCTCTTACATTCTCCCCCATCACCGCCCCCCTTCAGCTTTCTAGTAGGGCAAGATGGATTTCCGTACCCCATTACCTGTATATCTTATTTCCCAGTTGCATGTAAAAAACATTTTAAAAATATTTGTTTTTAAAACTTTGAGTTTCCAGATTTTTTCCCTTTTTCCCTCCTCACACACCTTCACTGCGAAGATAAGTGATTCAATATAGATTGCACATGTGTAGTTACCTAAATCATTTCCATAGTTGTTATATTGTGAGACTAACTATATTTGCTTTCATCCTACTCCGCCCCCGACTTATTTTATTTTCTATTTTAACCTATCCTTTTTAAAAAATGTATGCTTCAAACTACCCTGTCCCCTAATAAGTCCTCTCTTATATCATCCCCCCTCTTTTCCCCTAGTCCTCTAAATTTCCTGTAGGGTAAGATACCCAATTGAGTGAGTATGTTATTCCCTCCTTAAGACAAATTCAAAGAGAATAAGGTTGTCCCATTCCTTTTCACCTTCCTGCTCTTCCCCACCATTAGAACAGTTTTCTCTTACCTCTTTTATATGAGATAATTTACCCTAATCTATCTCTCCCTTTCTTCTTCTCCCAATAAATTCCTTTCTCACCTCTTAATTTTAGATTTTTAGATATCCCTTCATATTCAACTCATCCTGTGCTCTCTGTCTATGTATACATGAATATACATGTGCCCACATTACATATATATTTATATATGCATACACCCTCCTATACATACATATATATGTATAGATAGATGTATATATATATATATATATATATATTCCCTTCAATTATCCTCATACTGGGAAAAGTCTTACGAGTTAGAATTATTGTTTTTCCATGTAGCAATGTAAATAGTTCAACTTTAATAAGTTCCTTATAACTTCTTTTTCCTGTTTACTTTCTCATGCTTCTTGTATTTGAAAGTCAAATTTTCTGTTCAGCTCTGATTTTTTCATCAAGAATGCTTGAAAATCCTCTGTTTCATTGAATCACCATATTTTCCCCTGACACATTATACTAAGTTTTGCTGGGTAGGTGATTCTTGGTTTTAGTCCTAGATCCTATGACCTCCAGAATATCATATTCCAACCCCTTTGATCCCTTAATGTAGAAGCTGCTAGGTGTTGTGTTATCCTGATTGTGTTTCCACAATACTCAAATTGTTTCTTTCTGACTGCTTGCAGTATTTTCTTCTTGACCTGGGAACTCTAGAATTTGGCTATAATATTCCTAGGATTTTCTTTTTGGTATCTTTTTCAAGAGGTGATTAGTGAATTCTTTCAATTTCGATTTTGCCCTCTGGTTCTAGAATATCAGGGCAATTTTGTTTGATAATTTCTTGAAAGATGGTGTCTAGGCTCTTTCTTTGATCATGGCTTTCAGGTCATCCACTAATTTTTAAATGATCTCTCCTGGATCTATTTTCCAAGTCACTATTTTTTTTCAGTGAGATATTTCACATTGTCTTCCATTTTTTTCATTTATTTGGATCTATTTTATAGTATCTTGATTTCTCATACAGTCATTAGCTTCCAAATGCTCCACTCTAGTTTTGAAAGTGTTATTCTCCTCAGTGAGATTTAGAGATTCTTTTTCTATCTGGCAAATTCGGCTTTTCAAGGCATTCTTCTCCTCACTGGCTTTTTTCAGTCTCTTTTGCCATTTGACTTAGTCTGTTTTTTAAGGGGTCATTTTCTTCAGTGTATTTTTATTCTCCTTTGCAGGCTGTTGACTCACTTTTCATCATTTTCTTGCATGATTCTCATTTCTCTTCCCAATTTTTCCTCCCCTTCTCTTATCTGATTTTCAAAATCCTTCTTGAGCTCCTCCACACCTGTAAGCAGTTCATATTTTTCTTGGAGGCTTTTGATGCAGGAGTTCTGACTTTATGTCTTCCTCCCACTCCATGCCTTGATCCTCTTTGTCCCCCAAAAAAGGATTCTATGGTCTGTCTTTGCTTCCTCTGCTTGCTCATATTGCCTGCCAGTTACTTGACTTTTGAGCTCTTTGTCACATTAGAACTCTGCTTCCGGAATGGAGAGAGCTTTGTCCCAAATCACTTGGGTTTTTGCATCTGCTGGAGCTATTAGGAGGGCACCCTCTCTACAGACCCCACAAGCTCTTGCACCTGGCCACATACCCCAGGACCACCACCCAAGACTATGTCCTGATCCAAGCAGGTTAAAGCAAGAACAATTACCCTCTGAATGGTCTCTTGTTCCCCCCAAGATCTGCAGGCCAGGAACTCCTGAGGCAGCCACTGATCAGCTGCACAGTTGCTGTGCCTGCACTCGTTCCTCGCCCTGGGGGCAGGGGTCACTCCTCACTCTTCAGTACCCACCTGTTCCAACAGTGTCCCACACTGACCTTTTACTTTGTCTTTGGTGGTTATGGATTGAGAAGTCTGGAAACTACTGCAGTTGCTGGTTATTCACTGAAGTCTGTTCAGGCCTTAGCTGGTCGGGGCCACCCTTGGGCAATAACCTAGTGGCTCATGTGGGTCTGTGCTTGGCTTCCAGCTTGCTGTGATAGACCTTTCCTGTCTGCCTGCCAGGCTGTCTTCAGCGAGAGATTTGTTTCTCTCTGTTACTTTGTGGGTTCTGTAGCTTTAAAATTTGTTTAGCCATTTTTATAGGTATCAGAAGTGGTATTGGAAGGAGAAAGGGAGAGATAGAATAGGGTAAATTATCTCATATAAAAGAGGCAAGATAAAACTGTTACAATGGAGGGGAAGAGCAGGAAGGTGAAAGAGAATGGGTCAAGTTTACTCTCATTGAATTTGCCTTAAGGAGGGAATAACATACACATCAGTTGGGTGGGTATCTTACCCCACAGGAAAGTAGGGAGGAAGGGGATAAGAGGGAGAATGACAAAAGGGAGGACACACTGGTGGAGAAGGTAGTTAGAAACAAACACTTTGGTAAAGAGACAGGGTCAGGTAGAAAATAGAATAAGTGGGGGATGGGATAGGATTGAGGGATATATAGTTAGTCTTTCACAATCTAACTACTGTGGAAACATTATATGTAAGTAAATACATACAGCCCATATTGAATCACTTATCTTCCCGGTGTGGGTGGGTGAGGAGGAAAGAAGGGAAAGAATCTGGAAATCAAAGTTGTTGTTTTTTTTAAACTTTAAAATTGTTTTTACATGCAACTGGGAAATAAGATATACAGGCACTGGGGTATAGAAATCCATCTTGCCCTACTGGAAAGTTAGGGGACCTGGGGGGGGGAATGGGAAAAGATATAAGAGCAGATTGGGGGAAGGGGTATTCAGTAGGTTTGCTATCTTGGGGTGGGAGTAGGGGAAAGACGGGGAGAATATTTGTAACTCAAAATCTTGTGGAAATGAATGTTGAAAACTAAAAATAAATAAAAGATTAAAAAAATATTTTAAAAGAGTGTAAGGACCCTGTGGTCAGAGACTATCTCACTCTTCTCTCTATTTTCCCAGCACCTAGCACAGTGCTTGGAACATATCCAGTCAGTTGCCAAATTCTCATGGTTTCTAACTTCAAAATCATGTTTTGCTTCCAACCCTTTCTCTCTACTTATATGTCTACCACTTTAGTTCAGAAGTAAATCTCCTCTCTCTAGATTGTTGTGACAGCTCCCTAATTGACCTCAAGTCTCTCACCACTAAAGTTCAAGCTGCACCCTACTACAAAAGTAATAAATGCTTAATAAATGGGTTTTCATCCATTTATTAAATGCATTGATCCCATCATCCTGTAAGGTATTATCAGCTTCATTTTATAAATAAAGAAACTAAGGTTCAAAGAAGTCCAGTAATATGTTCATAGTAATGCAGATATTATTTTCAAATGTTAAAGATCAGTTGATTTTTCTAGTATCACTAAGAAGAAGGAAATAAGGAAGAGCAGATAGAGGTCTGGATTTTGAATCAGGAAGAGGGGTTTTATCCTAGTATTCCAGAAATGTCTTTCTGAATCTACAGCTATCATTTTATCTTTTACATCATTGCACTCTGTTAAACCAAATGGGAAATTTAGATGGAAAAATATAGGTTATATAATGTTATAATTGGTCATAGGTTAAATTTAGTTTGACAAAATTTCAGTGTTTTCGTTTTATAAAAATTTTAAAAAAAGGTTGAGGCTTCATGATTTCTCTTCTGGAAGAATCTGATGATAAAGTTCCAAATAGCAAACACTAGCATGAGGATCACACATCCTGTAGGTTAACAATTCAGAAGGTGAGGGTATATTTCCATTTCTCCCAAATATAACACTTATGAAATGACTAAAGGGAATGTTTCAATCACAGCATGGTGACTATACCCACCTGTATAATGTGAACCATTAACTATTGCCAGAACAAATGGGGCACTGAAATACAGAGAAGCTATTCCCTGGTTCAGATTCAGAGTGGAAGTTTTGGAAATAGAAGGCAGGTAGTCAGTCCACTTTTTTCTTGCTTGTCATTAAAATGTCTTTACTTGATTCAACTCTCAGGATGCCAATAAATGAAAATTGGAAATTTGTGGAGAAGTACCCTAACTGGCAGCTTTTATCACTCTAAATAGTTAGCATGGTTAGAGTGGATGGAGTGGGGGTGGGAGGCATGTTTGGAGGAAGAACATATAAGTACCAAAGCAAATAATGCATTTAAATGAAGCTACATCTGCCTATTAGTTTATGTGTGTTTTGAACTGATTTGCTTATGCACTGCTCATTTTCAAGCACATTGCTTGATTTCCCCTGCTCAATGATTATTCTCTCTCTCCCTCTCTTTTCTCCCCTCACTGAATTGGTATATCCCTCCCCCCTTCTCGTTTCTTTGGATTCTGGCCTTTGGTAACAGTACAGATTCTCTAGGAAGAAAAAATGCCCTTTCTTCTAAACAGATCAATAAGTAGCATTTTCCATAGGTAGGTCTTAGCACCAAGTACCTAGCTGTTTTTAGGAAGACTGTGAAATATGTACTGAATGCTTATTGATTCAAGTTTTATTTTACAAAAGAGAAGGCAGTATTGTTAGTTTACTGCAAATACATCAACTCTTCCCAAGAGAAATAAAACTTGCCATGTGTTTCTATTCAGTATATCTTCAGGAGGTGATTGTAGGAACTAGAAGATCCCAGTTGGAGTCAACTAAGGAAAAAAGTTGAGGTATCTGTAGTTGTCAATTTATGATATGAAAATGTAAATAATTTTGTAATATTTATACTTGAAGTATTTTTTTTTTAAATTTCTTGTTGTTCAGTGTTTTTTTTAGTCATATCCAACTCTTTGTGACTTCATTTGGGGTTTTCTTGGCAAAGATACCGGAGTGGCTTGCCATTTCCTTCTCCAGTTCATTTACAGTTGAAGAACTGAGACAAACAAGATTGTGACTTGCCAGGAGTCACACAGATAATAATTGCCTGAGGACAGATTTGAACTCAGAAAGATAAGTCTTCCTGACTCCAGGCCTGGCATCTACTTTACCACCTAGCCACCCCCTTTTATTATTTAACTATTCCATTTTAGCCCTAGTTCCTTAGAACCTTTCTACCCGATAGAGTAATAAGCTCAATTCAGTGCAATCAATAGAGTACCTACTATTTACAATACATTACAATAGCAGTGAAAATTTTAAATGGATAAGAATAAAGATCATTTAGTCTCTGGATCTCAGGATGTTTCAATATAATTGGAAAGATAAGGCATATAAGCATATATCATAAACATATAATATGATAGGGGTATAAAACAAAAGCAAATAAGAAAAGTGATATTTCTGAAGAATAAGGGGGTAAATCAGATACAGGGAAAGCTGCCGGTTGAAATATTATCACTCTCAGATGTGTGTGTGTGTGTGTGTGTGTGTGTGTGTGTGTGTGTGTGTGTGT
>NW_027186349.1:3878656-3948459 GCF_028583685.1 Petaurus breviceps papuanus | reverse complement strand
TGTGTGTGTGTGTGTGTGTGTGTGTGTGTGTGTGTGTGTGTGTGTGTGTGATAGAGACAGAGTGCTCAGAGGGCAAAAACTAGGAGTAATGTAGTTAGGTTGACAAGAGAAAGAGGATAGAAGTAAAGAAAGAGTGGCTAGTAATTAGCGCCATCTCAGATTGGATTTGGTTACTTTGGAAATTAGTCAAAAGTCTTTCTCCTAAGATGTCTTCAAGCAAAGGCATTTTGATCAATTGTCTAGGTTGAACTACATGGCTTATGCTTCCTTCCAATTATGAGAATTAGTGAGGGTTTTTAGTATTTCTAAAACTACTCTACTCCTCCACTAGAAGACAACTTTTGCTTTACTTCTGTTTATACTCCTGCCACTCAGTTGTGACATGATAGCTTGTTGGTAGCTCCTTGTTTCCGGATTTTGTCTCTAAATGCTGGAAATAAGTGGTGAAATTTGGCTTTGCTTTATATCTCACATTCCATTTCTTCTATTATTTGCTAAGGCCTTTGACTTCTTCCTGTAACACTGAATGAGTAGAGACATTTTTTTTTTACTTCTTCATGAACCATCATATTATCAATGTAATTCTTAAAGAAAATAACAAAAAGTCAGTTACTTCAACTACCCACAGAATGACCTTCAAAGCAATCCATGTTACTACTAGTTAATCAGTGGAAAATAGGAGGCAGTAAATTATTTTTTGAGACTTGGAACATGACAGGAGTTGTGGGGGGGAAATGAGAGCTAAGATAAAGGGTAATTCAAATGAAAAAGATGTTGAAATACACTTTAGAGAATGGAGAGTAAAAAGGAATAATATGAAAATGAAAGGAAAATGGTGGTTAGAAAGTATCTGTAACTTTTGTTAATGATATATTTCTTTCAGAAACAAAAGACAAATGAAACTCCCCCAGATTACACCAAATGCTGGAAAATACAGAGATAACTAGAGACTTCTTCGTGTTTTAAATTTACCTTCCATATCAGAATAGGAAAGTAGCTTCTGTAGTAATATATAATAAGGCATTTTATGTTGCATAGATTAAACATCCTTATACTGCCCTGGGCTTTGCCCAGTAAAGGGACAGATGTTATCCCTCACAGCAAATGTATATTACAGTTGATTAAATCTCCCTTAAAATTAATTTCATGTATTGGAACTGGAAGTGACTCTTGAATAATGAAACCTCATTGATTTAAAGATTTCTTTGTTTTTTCAAGACTTGTATTCATTGAAATAAGAAATTTATTCTGTTGATAAAAATGCTTCCCAAATTAATCTGTAAGACTACATATAGATAGACACAAACAAAAATACATAGGGAGGAAGGAAAAAATAAAGGGGAGGGAAAAAGAGAAAGACAAAGAAAGAACAGAATATTATGCTCACTCTAAAAATGTAATGATTCACTAATTGATTCATCATTGCAAATTCATGTTTTGCTTGTGATATACCTCACTCTTTTAAAGTTATTTGATCCAATAATTCAGATTTTTATTTTCAAGGATCTAAGATCCTGTTGGTATGCATAATCTCTCCATTGACAGAAGTAGCTACTTCTTTACCATTTAATAGATAGTATGCAAGAGCTTCCAAGTGATAAAAATTCAACAATTTTGGCTGTCCAGGTGATAACCACCATCCTCTTCCCTTCCAACCTAATCCTCTCCTCCTCCATTTTAACAAATTGATTTAGCTATAATAGTTATAAGGTCAGGATATATAGTTCAATCATTTGGCTTTTCTAGTTTTGTTATACCTGTAATAATCATAAAGTAGTAGGTTTATGTTCATTTTATGGTGAGATGGATAGCTAATCAAAAAAAATTCCAAATCTAGTTTGTCTGTCTATACACACACACACACACACACACACACACACACACACACCTGTGTACCATATACACATATTATATACATCCACATCCATACATATACATCAGTATCAGAGGCTACCACTTTGTTCTCAGAGAGAAAGGACTACCATGCTAGAAGTATATCTATCTGCACCTTAAATATTGTTAATCATCTTAGGGAATATTATTGGGTTACAGCTAAGTTTTGATCATTTTGTCATCTCTGGGGCCAATGGGAACTTCAAGGAAGGGTTGACCCCTTTCCCACCAAATAACATTTACAAAATGAATAAAAATAGAGAATAGCAAAAAAAGTATAATAAAAAATCCATTTATCCAACTCTTAGCAAAACAGAAGGGAGAGAAGGTATACATAAGAAAATATATATCAGACAACACAGAATGAAAGTGTTCCCAATAGGAGAGAGATAATTCCGTTAAACAGTGCATTTTCTAGATATCTCTTAAGGGAAATCTCCCCAAATACTCTAAAATAGCAAGCTGGGGAATGGCAATGTGATGAAAACTGCTTGGTCCTTTCATGTCTTCCCAGAGTCATTTCTTTCAGCTGCCTGAAGTGGGGTGGGCTCTTCTATCTTCTCTCTCAAAGCTGGAAGCCAGGAGCACCCTAAGTAACTCATTACATCCACTATCCATTCAATAACCTTCAAAGAAGGTCTGTTTCACTACTAGTTACTTGGTGGAAAATAAGATGCAGTAAGATAGGTTGAGTGGTCCCCTTTGACAAAAACTATTTTTGAGACTACAAAGATGACAGGAGGGGAAAAATGAAAGCTTAGGTAAGGATGATTCAAAAGAAATGTAAATGTACTTTAGAGGATAGCGAGTGAAAAGGAATAATATAAAAGTGAAAGGAAAACACTGGTGAGGATATCTGTCACTTTTAAAAATGATATACTTAAGAGGACCTGGAGAAAGCCTGAACTCTCTTGTCTCTCATCAACTCTGTCAGACCCCTCATGTGGGACAGGGCTTCCATCTCCACCAATAAGTAGAAAGTACCAAACCAGTAGACTTAAGGACAGGTCTCAAACACACATACACACACACAACTCATTTGCTAAAACATTCGATATCTTCAAAAATTTGGCCTAGTTTTTGGTTACATTTCCTTAGTCTTTCAAAATCGACGTGTCTCACAAAGCATCTTTTACTATACTGAGGTAATGCCTGATTTGGGTTTAAGAAAGTCAAGCATAACTCACACTAAATAGTTTTTTTTAATGTTCACTAGCATGCTAAAGTCATGATTCAATCCTCCATAATGTAAAGTAAGAAGTAAGATAATGGCAAGTTAGTGAAAAGGGATAAATTAAATCTACAATTACCTTCATGGCCTAAATATCATCCTTATTTTATGGAGCAAGAGATAAAAAAGAGAAATGAAAATCAACCACAATCACCCACCACCACCACTACCACCACAACAATAATTCTCACAACTCCTAAAGGATTAACTTGAGGATTTTGTTTTAAATGAAAGGAATAATTGTGATGCATTGTTTTATAAACTATGTATTTTGATAGTAACTGGGTTTTTCAAATATAAATAAGCATATAAACATATAGAATATTGAATATATATGTGTGTGCATGTATGTGTACATTTACAAGTGTACATCAACATACATGTTTCATCAAAAACAAGAAGAAATGACATCATGATAACCAATTGCTAAAAATGTTTTCCCTGTCTAGGAACAAGTAATTAGCAACAAAGTGAGAAATCTCAGAGCCCAATATATTTTGAGAACAGAATAGAGTGCCAAGATAAAACAAATAAACTGAATCTTATGTCTAATCACCCATAAAAGGGAAAGAAAATAAAGAAAATGTTGAGAAAGGCTTGGTAGTTGGAATTCCACAGAAGCCTTTTCTCTGACAGCAGCTGTAGGAGTTTTCAGATTGCTAATTTAAATCAAATTCACGTTGCCAGATTGTACCAAATATTTAAAAAGACAAAAAGTACAACATATAAATGATAGGCTTACTCGGAAGATCCATCAACAGAGCCTTCAAAATGGGAAGTTATCTCTATGAGTTAACAAGATGAGAGACAGAAAACATTGGATTTCTATTTTAGCAATGAGCGCAAGAGGACTATTAAAGTGATCTGTTAAGTATTTTGCTTGTATTTATTATAATAGCTTACAGTCTTATGACCCCCTCCCATATCCAGTCAGTTTTTCTAGCAATTCTACCTTCATAACATCTCCCTTCTCTCCTCTAGATCTGCCAACACCCCAATTCATGCCCTCATCATTCATGGCTAAATTACTGCAAAAGCCTACTAGTTGGCATCCCTGTATAAAGTATCTCTCTCCAGTTTCTCCTCCACTCAACTATCCTATGTCACGGCAACACACGCATTAATTAAACTCTTTGGCTCTCATGCCCATTATATTACTATCGTATATTATAAAATTCTCTGTTTAATTTTAAAAAGCTGAATAATCTGTTCCTTCCTTCCTTTCAACTGTTCTGACACTCTAGTCTCTGTCATATAATCTTGTTTCTGGAACAAAATATGAAAAAAAATATGGCCACCTTAGTGTGAATTTTCACGTGGCTGAAATTCTTTTTTTCCTCATTCCCATCACACTTCCCTGAACTCCTTCAGGTCCCAGGTAAAACTGCATTATAAAAAAAAGCTTTTCCTGAAGCCTGAGTCTGCCTTCTGAGATTATCTTCAGTTTATCTTGTTTATATCTTGTTTTACAAAGTTGTTTGCTTGTTTTCTCCCCCATTGGACTGTGAACTTCTTGAGAGAAGAGACGATTATTCTCTGTTACTTGTTTCCCCAGCACTTAGCAAAGTGCATGGAAACTTTAATAAATTCTTCTTGACTTGTATTATTCTATGTGCATGAAAATTGACTTGCTCATCCTACTAAAGAATATAATGGAACTGTTGAAGAATACTTTTAGTTCTTTTGATTTATCAAGTTAATAAAGTGTTCTTATAAATAATATAAAAATACTTGAAGGAAAAAAAAACAAGGAGGAAAGAGAACCCAAGAATAAGCTGGGGGATCCAATCTGTATAAGAAGATTGGTGTTTGCAACAGTGAGACACAGAAAAGGAAGGGAAGAAGAGTCACAGATATTTTGGACCCATATAAAAAGTTTGAAGTTCTTCCCATCAGGGGTGGAACTGGACTCCTTGAGGATAAAATGAAATGTTATACTCCATGCAAAACTGATGAAGCTCCAGGAATAGAAAGAACAACCATTACTAATAATAGGAAGCAGGGATGATTGGTAGTGGTTAGTGGTTGATGACTCTTTCCTAAAGATGAAAAATTAGCAACTTGATGATGTAACTTTAATCACAATCTTTCTACAGGGCATGATGAAAATTCTCTAAAGACTTGTTAAACTTACCTACTTCTGTTATCATGTAGTAATAACTGATATTTCCAGAAGGAATCTAAGAAGCAGGTTTGGAGATATTTCTCATGAGAAGTATCTCTGTAACATTGCCCTCACTCATACCCTGTACTCTACATACCCTTTGGCTAATATCCACCAACAAAGCTCTAACACTACTGACACTACCTATTAAATAGGTAGACCTAGGGCACAATTGGTACTTCTATGATGCTACATATCCAGAGGCCTCAGATGTACTGCTATGCCCTTTTTCCTCTAACAACAACAGTTTCTAACACTGAATAAGGAACTAAGACTTTAAGGGTATAGGTGATGAATCTACTAGAGAAAGCAGCAATTTCAGAAGAAAAAGAAATATAAAAACTTTAATATCTGGATTAAGTAAATAGTGTCTGAAAACTAGTTTTGGATTTATATACTAGGTTTTTAATGACAGGAATGACACTTTGTTTTCCAGAAAAAGAGGGCATCTGATTAAGACAGTTTTAAACTGTTTGTTCCCAGACTTTTAGATTTGGTCACTGTTTTCAAACTAGATAAAGAAGTGAATGAGAAAACATGCATCTACTGATCTAAATTATTAAAATAATAAAAGGTACAAGATAGTAAGATTTTTGTGGATTGGTATTATGCTTTTTAAGAAGCAAGGTCCAAAAAGATAATAAAAGACATGGACTCATATTCATGTAGAAATGAACAAAGTATAGCTTTTACTTACTTTTTATGAAACAGAGATCTCAATGAAAAAGAGGCAAAGTTGATCTCATAAAATAGAGTGAGCCTTTGTGGAATATGAATCATTAATTGAATATGAGAATGGAAAGTTGAATGCTATTGAAAAAGAATGTATTTAATAAAATAAAGAATAGATAAGATTGAATAACATCTTATGCCAAGAGAATATAGTGTACTGTACAAAGAAATTTTTGAATCATTAGAGTGAAACATAATGGAAAACATTCGGGTGAGGATCAGTGAAAGAACAGAAGTGATATCATGGAAGCAAAGAGAATGTTATGGTGACCCTGGCAGAAGGCAGAAGCCATGATGAGTTCCAAAGTTTTTACACAAGCCTAAGATAGACACATGATAGAAAAGTGATGGTCATATCACCTATATGTATGTCTCCCGGAGTTCTTTTTTTACAGTAAGTTATAAATTATTGATTCAACAGCAATACCTTCATAGTGCAGAAGGAAGAAGAAATGATAAGATATAGGTGTATTTAATCTGAACTTTATTATAACCAATTATAAAATAGGTAGATAGAGATAAATGGGTAGATAAATATAGAAATATAGATATAGATACATCTAGATATAGAAATATACTTTCCATGTTAAGGGGAGTGTGCTAGACCCACTGAATATATGACTTGAATATGCTTTTATTAAATGCCTTTTATGTACCAGGAAATGTGTTAGGTGCTTTGAAAATATTATCTCATTTGATCTTTACATTAATACTGTCAGGTGTTTTACAGTTGAGGGAACTGAGGTAGGTTGAGGTTAAGTTTCTTATCCACAGTATCACAATTACTGTCTTGCTGTATTTGAACTCATGTCTTCTCAACTCCAAGCTCCTTGCTCTAACTACTTTGTTCTTTCAACTGCACTACATGGGTACCTCATGATACATATAAAAATAGATACATATCTATAATTTTATATATTTATAGGTATATATCTTTATACATGTGTATTATACACACATATAATTGTGATGGAAAACTGCTAAAGATTTATTAGACATGATAATCACTGTGGTTAACAAGTGATAAACTATTGACAAATATTTCCCTGGCACCTGTTAATTGCCAAAGTACTGTGTTGGATGTTGGGGATAGAAATACCAACAATAAAACAAATTCTAATTGCAAGTAATACGTTTGTGTGTATGTGTGTGTGTGTGTGTGTGTTTCAGCCAGAGTAAGTGTCTGCCTTTTGGTTTTCTGTAGTACAGGGACGCAGGGGGATTGTAAGTTTCATTCATTTTTAAGTCTTTGGGTCACCTTATCCTTCCCTGAATGTGAATGGTACTGGAGGAGGTGCCCCTGATGAGCATGTAAGGAATTAGTTCTCACTGCTGTTATTTAATTGAGTTTTAACTTTGTTATATTTCCTAGCTGCCTAGACCTATGGCTTCAAGACCACATATGGCCCTCTAGGTCCTCAAGTGCAGCCCTTTGACTGAATCCAAACTTCATAGAAAAAATCCCCTTAATAAAAGCATTTGTTGTATAAAATTTGGACTCAGTGAAAAGTATGCACTCAAGGACTTTGAAGGCCACATGTAGCCTCAAGGCCACAGGTTCCCATCCCTGTCCTGGACCATCACACCCGCTGAAATGACTTTATATCTTGCATATAATTTCTGCTGTGGAAAGGTTTGAAAAGTCTTAAGGATTGTTGGAGAAAATGGAATCCAACCTCCTATCCTCTCCATCCAAACTCCGCCAGCTTAAAAAAGCAGTTATAAGATGTCAGGTAGAGTCACAATAGTTCTGGCCTACAGCAGATGTCTGAACACTTTCTATATTTTGGTTATTGCCTACTTTGCCAGCACTGGACAAAAGGAGGATTTTGAAGAGTTCAGAAAAAAGGTATTTAAGCTTGGGGCCAGAAAAAAATTTATGAAGTCTATCAAGAAGGAATTTGTGGAGTAGTTTATATAGCTAACTGTCCAGGCCAGTGATTTGTATAAAGATGCTACCTAGGCACTTCCCTTGTCAGACCTTAAATTGCACACCAACAGGTCGAAATTGCCCACTAGGAAGGAGCCTAGTACATTTTGCTTTGAGTGACAAGAAAGGAAAATGATTACATCTGGCTTAAGCTCAGTTGATACTACTTGGCTCCTCAGATTAAGTCATCACTCCCTGAAATATGCTTTAATTCTACAACAGGTTCAAAGTATGCAACAACATGATAGAATATGCTAAGCAACATAGAATCCCAGTTTCAGTTACTCCATGAACCCACAGATCATGGATGAGAACCTTATTGATATCAGCTAAAACTGTACAAAGGCTCACAATAGTCCCAATATCTTAGAAATTCAGTTCAAAGCATCACCATGCAGATGGCCATTATCAAAGATGGCACATCCCCCCACATGTCCTTGGAGCACTTCCTCTATTCTAAATGAATTTTCAGGCAAACATGAGGCCTCCTGAATATAAATTGTGGAGAATTGATTCATCAGGATGATGTTCAGAGGATAGAAGAGACCCCAGAAGGAATGAGCTCTATCTTAGTCATTTAGATAGTGAGGCTTTCATCATGAATCAAGAAATTAAAAAAATCAAACAGGACCTAGGCTTGAAATTTTACAAATGGTTTCTGGCACAGTTTGGAGTGTTGGTTCATCCTGCTACTGCAATGACAAGTCCCGGGAAGAGGTGGAGGACAGGTTTCCATGTATCTGTCTTCAAGGCTCAGGCCATCCTCAGTTGAGAGTCTCCCCAATCATTATAATGAAAAACTGGTGAGCATGAATGTTCAGGGTTATTATGAACCCTCAGATGCCAGAGATGCCATGAGCATCAACTCCCTGAAAGTAATATCATTATATGCACAGCAAAGCCAAGACCAAACAGCCATCAACAGTATCGAGCAGCTCTTAGTGTTGCTGATTATTTCCCCAAGTAACAGCACTTAATTCCCTGACAATTTGTGATTGTTACTCACTCTTCTTGGCTGCAGTCATACTTTGTTTCATATTCCTATCGCAAGCAGAGGTGGTCAGTAATGGGAATGGAGGAGGATAGAACAGAAATTGTAATAACAACAACAACAATAATAATAATATAAAAGGCTACATTGGCAGAGCAGGCAGATTGGAGAATAATTCTAGTCCTCTATCTTGTTAATTATGTGACTGAAATCTCTTCTTCATCATACAAACACATTGTAATTGTATGCACATATATACATATATTTACACAAACATGTTTGTATATGTGAATGTATATTTTCACATGAGTATATACACATGTATATGTGATATATATATACTTTACATATACACTTATGTAATATTATGGTACATATTATATGATGCATTTCTCTATATGTGAGTGTACAATTGTACACAATGTATATGACCTAAAATGGATGGAAACTATTTTTATAAATGTTTTAGCACTAACAAAATTAGAGTGGGATTAATATAGACTTGATCATATATGATAAAATAAATAATTTATTTCTTTATGTGAATAAAATCAATGTTGTTAGAATAAGAAGAAAAGCAGTTGGGAACAAATTTACAGGAATATGTCCACTAAATGTCAACTATCCAAAAATATTTTTGCAGTTATATGAATGTATAAGAATAAAAATCATTACATAATTATCAAATAAAAGAATAAGAGTAATTAAAATTAAAGCTCTTGGGTTTCACCTCATGCTTACTAACTTTGCAAAGGTCCATCTTTTTTTCAATGATGATTAGGATCGGCTTTGCTTTATAGTTCATTTTGGGTTATAATGTGAACAACTGTGATTTGAGGGATACCCCTTTGAATTATATTCTGTGATTTTTGATGACTTCAAGTTAATACTTATTTATTTGAGCTGTTTTTTTAATAGTCAAGATCCTTTCTTCTGGCTTCTCTCAAAATGTTTTGGTCCATATGAAACTGTTAAATCAAGCACCATATGCCTTGGAGTTTCAATCATACAGGTGTGTGTGTGTGTGTGTCTGTATGTGTGTATGTGGTTGTTTTCCTGGAATCAATCTGTGGATTTGACCAATAAGTACTCTATAATTTCTCTTCAAAAGTTTCGAGTACTATTCTTATATTTTTCCTATAATATGGTATTCAGATTAAAAAAAACTATTTCTTCTATCATATCTATGATCCTTGAATTATCTCTAAGTACGTTGTCTTCTGTGTCAGTCACTCACTGGCATATAATTCATGCCTTCTTTCAAATTTACTTTTTTATCTGCTAAATTTTCTTGCACTTTTTAGTTTCATTCGTGTCTTTCAGAGAATTATGAAGCTCATCAGACTTGTAATTTCTGGGCTATACAGTCCAGCTCAGTCAGCTCTTCATGAATCCAGATGCTGCATTGTCCCATCAGAATAGAATTTAAAGCAACCCATCTATCTAACTCAGTATATAAAGAAGATGCAAAGCCTGCTCTCCTCTCTCTTTTTCCTTCTTAAGCCATATATAGCAGTTAAAAGCAATGGGTTTATGAGAAGTTTCACCTCTCTCCAATTCTAAGATGGCAATGAAAGTCAGTAGCGGTTCATGAAGCTGTTGGTCAGTGAAATAAATTCTTTATCCCACCAGTCAAAATAACTTAGTCAAAGCTTTTTGTCAGTTGACAGCTTATATGCTCTTGCAAATCTGAAAGAGCTGTTTTTCAGGACATCTCATTTCATCTTAGTTTCCTTCCCACCCTACCCCTGAACCCCCCAAAATTAAATAAAGGCTGCCTGATGCACAGTGACTTATTTTTCATTTAACAAGGAAGGAAATCTCAATAATTCCCCATGAAATCAATCTTATTTTTAATCAGTTTCAGAATTTTCATATGAATTTTATTATTTTAGCTTTATCATTTTTAGTCATAAAACAGTTATTTTTAAAAGGATTACATTATCATAAAGCCTATTGATGATCCACTAATGCTTTTGATATCTTTGAACTGAATTTCTTAAATCCATATGTTTCACTTTTAATAAATATATGTTATGGGGCGGCCAGGTAGCACAGTGAGTAAGAGCACCGGCTCCAGTGTCGGGATGACCTGGGGATAGAATCCGGGCTCAGACACTTATTACCCACCCAGAAACACCTGGCCATGTAACCTTGAGCAAGTTACTTAACTCCGATTGCTTAAAAAAAAAAATATATATATATATATATATATATATATGTTATTTCTTTATTTCTATTCTAAACATATTTACATTGTTTACAATGTAATTGAAGTGCTTATAGTTGTGCAGGAACATGGTTTCTGTTAAACAAACAAAAAAAGGTCTCTCAAATCCTACCTGAAATCTGTTTTATACAAATGTTGTTTTTTTGTTTTGTTTTTACCATTTTTATTGAAAGAAAATACTATTCTTGCCCTTTCTGGTATCAGAACATTTATCTATAAGTGTATCAATTACTGAGCCATATGAAAAAGGGGATGGTCCTACAGGGTCAATACTAAAAGAACTAGCAGATACAATTTCTGTCCAACTAGAAGTATTCATGTGAAAAAAATGCATTAAGAAGAGAGGTATTTGTGACATGACTGGAGACAGGTAAATACTGTGCCAATTTTCAAAAAAAAATGTTGATAAATTCTTTAAAATAGTGTCTACTAAAGTTTTCTTTGATCAATGGTAATATTAAAATTACTAATGATAAATGGTTTGTGAAATCCTGGAGATAAGTTGTGATCACCATCATGATCAGATAGTCAAGTTCAAGTAATTTTAATATATTCATTTTTTTATCTTTTGTATCATTAGATATTATAAACATAACATAAGGAATTTCAACTATGTATTTGACAGAAGATCTTGTAATAACTTTGTTGACTCTATATATAGAGATGACTGATATCATAGTATAATTATCTAGACTCAGAATTGGTTTTATGATTAAACTCAAAAAGCAATAATATTGAATAGAATATCAACTTATAGAAAATACTTAAATGAAATTGTTTTGAAATAATCTTTGACCTTATGCCATTCAATATTTCTACCAATGGTTTAGATAAAATTTATATGTATGTATATGCACAAATGTGTATATATGTACATATATGTATTACAGATATATGCATCTATATGTGTGTGTATACACACAGAGTTTGAGAATGCCCCAAAGCCAAAATATCACAATTACTGAATGCCAAAATTTAACATATATTTAAAAAAGCAGGAAATAAGATTTTGAGTTATGCTAATAAAATTGATATCTATAATTATAGAGTCAAAGTTCCCACAATATTTTGTCTTTGGGGAGACTATATCTAAATTATTGTGATTTTTGATAGGTACTACATTTAAGAGGGCTATATGCATTATGGAAAATGCAAAGGAAGATATTCATATTGAATATGGAATTAAAGTCTATTCTATAAGAAGATCAAGGAACTGAAAAAGTTTAGCCTGGGGTAAAAAAAAATAAAAAAACCCAGGATGGACATGATTGCTGTCTTTAAATAGTTGAATAGACATTATATGGGCATTTTTTTTTAAAGTCAGAAGACAGAAATGAAAGCAATGAAAAAGATCACAGGGAAGCTAAATTCAATTGCATATAAGTAAAAGTTTCCTTATAATTAAGGCTGGTCAAAATGTGGAATGGACTTCTTTGAAAAGCAATGAGTTCCCTACTAATGGAGGAAGCTAAATAATTAGTTGGCAGAGATATTGTAAATGAGGTTCCATTTATAGTAAAATTTCAATTAGATGACTTCTAAAATTTTTTGTAGTTCTGGGATTTAATGATTTGATTATAATTCATTGCATAATTAATAATCATTAGTATATTATAAGGCCAATAAGTTAGATATTGGGACTACATTGTACAACATGCTAAAGTGAAAATTATTTTTGTTATTTATATGCAAATTCAGATTATCATGAAATATCCTCCAAATGAACAAATGAATATTTATTACTTTTTCAAAGGTACTAACTACTGCTTTCTTTCTCCCCCTGTATTTTTTAGAAAGTAGACTAGGTATTTATACTCATAATTTCACCATTCTACCAGTGCAGATCTCACTCTTTTGTACCTTCTCATATATTAGGATGCCTGTTTTTTTTTTTCATTTCATTTTCTTTTTTAAAGTAAATAATCCAGAGGGCTCACTTTGAGAAGTGTGTGATTTGACCAGATGAGACTCTGGGCAGCCATTGAGCCCCCTGGCTTTGAAAACCCAGATGTTGATGCTTCCCTCTCTGGTAACTGACTAGGTATTGATGTAATGGTCAGACAGTTGGAGGCCTGTCTGCTGAAATGTTTCTGCCTTCTTGTAACTTCTGCTTGTAACTTGTCTTTATACTTTGAAGTTCAGGGTGCTGACTTTCTCCCCCAAACTAGGTAAATGACATATGTGTGACTGATTAAAGTAAGATTGTTAACCCATTTTGAGTTGCTTTCCTTTAGAAAAGCAGATCTAGGAACCTGTGTTGGCAGTCACCTTGGGTATGCTGGGGTGCTTGCTGTTACATGGGGTCACAAAGAGTCAGCTATGACTAAAATGACTGAACAGCAACAAAGTAAGAGCATGAAGGATATAGGAAACAAACAATCTGAAGGGGGAAAGTCATTCTCAACATGTAGGATCAGGAAGGGCTTCCTGAAGGAGAAAGCATTGCAGTTCAACTTTAAAGCGTGGATATAAATTCAACAGATGAAGAGGTTGTGGTGGGGACTTTCCAGACTGAGACAGCTGCATGTCAAGGAGGTGGGATAACAAATGATGTACTTAAGAGAAAAGAGAACATTTTAACTTTTCTTCAACTTTTTTTGTGTGTCATGGATTCCTAGGAGTCTTAGCAGTCTTATGAAATATATGTACTTACTTCTTCTCAGAATAATGTTTTTAAATGCTTAAATTAAAATCCATAGGTTTATAAAGGGAACAATTGTGTTGAAATGTGGTCACCAAAATATCTTTAAAGCCAGTTTCATGGATCTCAGGTTAAGAACTCTTTAAATCCTGAAATATAAAATCCATGTAGGGTAGTAATATGAGATAAAGTTGAAAAACAGAGTGTCATCAGATCAAATGCCTTGAATGTTGAGCAAATAAATATGAACTTTTCTTGGTAGACAAAAGACAAGCACAGAGAAATTTTGGGCAAAGGATTTATTTGACCAGATTTCTGCATGTGAAAGATTATCCTAGTAATGTCATTAAACACACACGCACACACAACAACAACAACAACAACAACTAAGATAGAAAGATCTATTAGTAGGTTATCTCACCAGTCCAAATGAGTAGTAATAAGTGCTGGCATTAAGAGAATTGAGAATTGAGAGGAAGAGATAAGTTCCAAACAATAAATAAAAGAGAAAATAAGGATAGATATTCCAGTGGTAGAGCCAAGAGGGTGGGGAAAAGGCAGGGAGTTGCCTGAGCTCTCCTTAGTTTCCCTGAGAAACAGTGTTAAATCAATGTTCTAAACAGATCAACAACTGAGGCCTCATGGTTATAGCTCAAAAGTCCATATGTGAGGCCTCCAGCTGCAGCACAGAAGGCAAATTACCTGGCTCGGAAACCAGGGCACAACAGGTACCATTTGGTCGGGCCACAGAAATGCAGAGAGCAAGTCATCAACACTTGAGGTCCCAGAGCAGAAAGCCAGTGACCAGTCCTCTGGCCCCCACGACAAGAAACTTAGGATATTACCCCCTGTGTCCCAGGAGCAGAGTTCAAGTTTGAAAGTTACAAAATAGGCTAAAGTTAACAAAAAATAGAAATGAGACCTAACCATGGAAGGCTATGTGACTACAGGAAAGATCAAAACACAAACTTGGAAGAGGACATTTTTAAAATGCCTTCATGTGAAACTTCAAAGGGGAATCTGAATTGGTCTCAAACCCTAAAACCCTTCTTGAAAAAGCTCAAAAATGATTTTAAAATCAAATAAAAGGTAGAACAAAAATTGGATAAAGATATGAAAGGTATGAAAGAGTCATCAGCTTGCAAAAACAAGGACAAAATTGAAGGAAACAATTCCTGGAATACTATTGTGCTAAAAGAAATGGTGAACAGGTAGCTTTCAGAGAAACTTGGAAAGACATATATGAACTGATGCCGAGTGAAGGCAGCAGAACCAGAAGAACATTGTAAACAGTAACAGCCACAGTGTGTGAGGATTGATTTTGATAGACTGATCCCTTTTCAGCAATGCAAGGACCTAAAACAATTCCAAAGGACACATGATGGAAAATGCCAGCCACAACCAGAGAAAGAACTATAGAGTCAGAATGCAGAATGAAGCAGATTCTTTTCTTTTTTGTTTTGTTTTATTTCTATCTTTCTCATGGTTTTCCCTTTCATTATAATTATTTTATTCAACATGACTAGTGAGAAAAGGTCTTTGATAGGAATATATGTATAGAGCCCATATCAGATTGCAAGCTGTATTGCAGAGGGAGGGGGAGAGAATTTAAAACTTATGGAAGTGAGTGTTGAAAACTAAAAATTATTAATTTAGTAAAAAATGGAGTAAAAAGCACCATTTCCTTTTCTCTAAGATTTCATTACTCCCATTGTCTATGGGGATTGTAAGTACAGAAAAAGAGAGGAGTAATGCTATTGATGTAGACATAAAACATGAATTAGTAAAAGAAGTAAAAAAAGAAAAGAATTCCTTAAAAAATACAATTGGCCAAGTGGAAAAAAACTCCTTAAAAATGGAATTGGCCAAATAGGAGAAGGAGGTACAAAATCTAAAGAAAATAATTCATTAAAATTTAGAATGGGTGGGGGTTGGTACCAAGGTGGCACAGTAAAAGCAGGAGCTTGCTTCAGCTCATCTCCAAATCATGTAAATACCTGTAAAAAATCATGCTAAACAAATTTTGAGCTAGAGAGTAAAACACATCTCCAAATGAAGACAGCCTGACAGGCCCAAAGGAAGGATCTATATAACCAGGCTGAGAGTGGAATACAGTACTGGGAGGGCCATGCTGGTACAGACTGGACTAGAATAAACCCGAAGGGACTGAATCAATGACAGATATGGTGGTTTCCAGACTTCTCAAATGACAATCACCAAAGATAAAGTAAAAGGTTAGTAGAGAAACTCTGTTGGACCTAGGTGAGAGTAGAGTGTGGTCCAGCCCCAGACCAGAAAAGAGGAGGTGGTTGAGGTGGTGGCAGGCAGCAGCAGCAGTAATGGTGGCTTCTTTAGGAGCTCCAGTTACAGAGATGGTTGGGGGGATCAAGTGGCTGAGCAGAGGGCAATTAATCTTGCTTTGACCTGCTTGGATCTGTGTTGCAGTGTTGGGTAACAGTCCTGGGGTGAGGAGGAGCACTGTCGTGGTAGAGCTATTTGGCAGCTGTAGAGAGGGAAGCCTCCTTACAGTTATGAGTCAGAAAAAGTGTTCCTGTGGTCACTCACAGACAAGAGAACAGACAATAGGAGGAGTAAACACTCTTCCTTTGATTATACTACCTTAGAAGAACTGAAAATTCACAGGTTCCTAGAAGTAGCTCTGACAATAGCTGCACAAAGCCCCAGAAATTTAGGACAGAAAACTCTCCACTCTGGATTCAGAGTCTTCAAAAGTTAATTATTTAGTCAGGAAAAATGAGCGAACAGAGAGAAAAAATCATACTATAGAATCTTTGGTGACAAAGAAGAACAAATCATATAATCAGAAGATGATAGCAAAGTCATTAACTTCTGTACCAGAAGCTTCCAAGAAAAAAATGATCACAGGACATGGAGGAGCACAAAAAGAATTTTGAAAATCAAGTAAGAGAAATAAAGAAAAATTGGAAAGAGAAAAGAGACTGATGCAAGAAAATCATGAAAGATGAGTCAAAAGTTTGCTAAAGGAGACCTCCCCCCCAAAAAATACTGAGGAAAATAGCACCTTTAAAAAAGGATTAACTCAAATGGCAAAAGAGGTCCAAAAAGCCAATAAGGAAAGAATACCTTACAAAGAAGAATTGACCCGATGGAAAAGTAGCTTCAAAGGTTCAGTGAAGAAAATAATTCCATCAAAATTAGAAAGGCGCAAATGGAAGCTAATGAATTTATGAGAAATAAAGATATTAGATAACAGATCCAAAACAATGGAAAAAATGAAGACAATGTGAAATATATCATTGGAAAAACCACTGACCTTGAAAATAGATCCTGGAGAGATGATTTGAAAAATTATTGGAGTACTTGAGTCATGATTAAAAAAGAGCCGAGATCTTTTTTTCTAGAAATTATTAAGGAAAACTTCCCTGATATTCTAAAACCAGAGGGTAAAATAGAAATTGAAGGAATCCACCAGTCACCTCTTGAAAAAGATTGCAAAAAGAAAATTCCTAGGAATATTATAGGCAAATTCCAGAGTTTCTAGGTAAAGGAGAAAATACTACAGGTAGTCAGGAAGAAACAATTAGAATATTGTGGAAACACAGTTGGTATAATACAAAATCTATCAATTTCTACATTAACGGATTGGAGGGTTTGGAATATGATATTCTGGGAGTCAAAGGAGCTAGGATTAAAACCAAGAATCACCTATCCAGCAAAAACTGAGTATAATACTTTGGGGGAAATGTGAATATTCAGTGAAATAGAGGATTTTCAAGCATTTTTGATGGAAAGACCAGGGCTGAACAGAACATCTGACTTTCAAATACAAGAATCAAGAGAAGAATGACAAAGTAAAGAGGAAAAAGAAATCATAAGGAACTTATTAAAGCTGAACTATTTATATTCCTATATGGAAATATGATATTTGTAACTCATGACATTTCTCAGTGTTAGGGTAGTTGAAGGGAATATGTGTGTGTATGTGTACATGTTTGTATGTATATATGTGCAATGTATCTATATGTAAGTTTGTATATGGATATATGTGTATATGTGTGTGCATATGTATCTGTTTATATTTGTGTATATGTATATATGGACAGAGGGCTCATGGCGAGTTGAATATAAAGAGATGATATATAAAAAATAAAATTTAGGGGTGAGAGAGGAATATATTGGGACAAGGAGAAAGGGAGAGATAGAATACAGTAAATTATCTCACATAAATAAGGCAAGAGAAAACATTTACAATGGAAGGGAAGAGCAGGGAGGTAAAAGGGAATGAGTCACCTTATTCTTAATGGATTTGGCTTATGGTTTGACTAAGATACACAATCAATTGGGCATCTGACCCTACTGAAACTTTGAGGGGGTGAGGGAATAAGAGAGGGGGATAGTAGAAGGAAGGGCACATTGGGGGAAAGGATAGTCAGCAGCAAACACTTTTGAAAAGGGATAAGATCAAAGGAGAAAATAGAAGAAATGGGGTGTGGAATAGGATGGAGGGAAATATAGTTAGTCTTTCACAATGTGACTACTATGGAAATATTTCTCATAACCACACAGGTATAGCCTATATTGAATTGTTTGTCTTCCCAATGGAGCTGGGGGTGGGGAAGGAAGAAGGGAAAGAATATGGAACTCAAAGTTTTAAAAACAAATATTAAAAATTATTTTTACATGCAACTTAGAAATAAGATATATAGGCATGGGGTATGGAAATACATCTTGCCCTACAAGAAAATAAGGGGGCAAGGGATAAGTGGGAGGCAGGGAGGATATAGAAGAGAGGGCAGACTGGGGGAAGGGGCAATCAGTATTCTTGCTATTTGGGGGGGTAGGGGAGATTTGGGAAGAAAATTTTGAACTCAAATTCTTGTGGAAATGAATGTTGAAAACTAAAAATAAGTAAATCCTGGGGAAAAAAAATTTAGAATGAGCAAATAAAAGGTAATGATCATCAAGAATCAGTCAAATAAATAAAAAAATAAAAAGGAAGAAAATATAAAATACAAGATCAGAAAAATAACTGACCTGGAAAATAAATCTAGGAGAGATCATTTAAGAATTATTGGTCTACCTATAAACCCTGATTCCAAAAAAAAAAGACGCTGGAAAGCATCTTTTAAGAAAATATTAAGTAAAACTGTCCTGATATTCTACATAAGGAGGGCAAAATAATCATTGAAAGAATGTACCAATTAACTCCCAAAAGAGATCTCAAAATTAAGTCTCCTAGGAATGGTGAAGCCAAATTCCTGAACTATCAGATCAAGGAGAAAATACTGCAAGCAGCCAGAAAGAAATTATTCAAATATCAAGGAGCCAGTCACACTTATACAGGACTTAGCAGCTTCTACATTAAAGTCCTGAATCAAGGACTTGGAATACTATATTCTAAAAGGCAAAAGAACTTGGATTAGAACTGAGAGTCAACAGCTCAGCATAATTGAGCATAATCTTTCAAGGGAAAAGATGAATATTCAGTGAAATATGGGACTTTCAAACTTTCCTGATGAAAAGATCAGAGCTGAATGGAAAATTTTATCTTTTTTTTTTCTAATCAAATGCTTTATTAAGTTCTGGTTTGCATCACTCATTTCCACCAGATTTTGAGTTGCGAATTTTCTCCCCGTTTTTTCCCTACCCACCACCCCAAAATAGCGATCCCACTTGATATCCCCTCCTCCAATCTGCTCTCTCCCATATCTTCTCCCATACTGTCTTTGACTTTTCTAGTAGGACATGGTGGATCTCTATGCCCCAGTGCCTGTATATATTATTTCCCAGTTACATGTAAAATAATATTAATAATAGTATATATATATATAAACATTTGATTTTAAAACTTTGAATTCCAGATTCATTCTCTTTCTTCCTTGTCACCCACCCTTACTGGGAAGATAAGCAATTAAGTATAGGTTGTACATGTATAGCTATGCAAAACATTTACATAGTGGATATATTCTGGAAGACTGACTATATTTCCCTCCTTCCTATCCCACCTCCCCCTTGTTCTATTTGCTGTAATTTGATCCTGTCCATTTTCAAAAGTGTGTTCTTCCAACTTCCCTCCCCCCCGCCAGTCTACCCTCCTTTCCATCATCCCCTTCCCCTCTACTCTCGTGTAGGGTGAGATACCCTATTTAGTGTTTATGTCATTCTCTCCCAGAGCCAAATTCAATGAGAATAGGGTTGACCCATTTCTTTTTGCCTCCCTGTTCTTCCCTTCCATTGTAACCATTTTCCCTTGCCTCTTCTATATGAGGTAGTTTACCCCATTCTGTCTCTCCCCATCTCCTTTCATTATATTCCTCTCTCCCCTTTTAATTTCACCTTTTAAGTATCATCTCTTCCTATTAAATTGGTTATGTGGCCTCTATCTATGTATACCTGTAAACATATACACACATTCACATATGTTTCATACACCCATATACCCTCCTACACACACACACACACACACACACACACACACATACATTTCTATTCCCTTCAACTATTTTCATAATGAGAAAAGTTTCATCAGTTACAATAATCATTTTTCCATGTAGGGATGTAAATAGTTCAACTTTGATAAGTTCCTTATGATTTCTTTTCCCTGTTTACTTTCTCTTGTTTCTCTTGCTTTTTGTATCTGAATGCCAAATTTTCTATTCAACTCTGGTTTTTTCATCAAGAATGCTTGAAAGTCCTCTATTCTACTGAATGACACATTTCCCCCTGAAACATGATACTCAGTTTTGCTGGATAGGTGATTCTTGGTTTTAATCCCAGCTCCATTGACCTCCGGAATATCATATACCAAGCCCTTCGATCCCTCAGTGTAGGAGCTGCCAGATCCTGTGTTATCCTGATTGTGTTTCCACAATATTCAAATTGTTTCTTCCTGTCTGCTTGTAATATTTTCTCTTTGATCTGGGAACTCCGGAACCTGGCTATAATATTCCTAGGTGCTTTCTTTTTGGGATCTTTTTCAGGAGGTGATTGGTGGATTCTTTCAACCTCTATTTTGCGCTCTGGTTCTAAAACATCAGGGCAGTTTTCCTTGAGTATTTCTTGAAGGATGATTTCTAGCTTCTTTTTTTGGACCATTGCTTCCAGGTAGTCCAATAATTTTTAAATGATCTCTCCTGGATCTATTTTCCAGGTCAGTGGTTTTCCCAATGAGATATTTCACATTGCCTTCTCTTTTTTCATTTGTTTGGATATGTTTAATAGTATCTTGATTTCTCATGAAGTCGCTACCTTCCAATTGCTCTATTCTAATTCTGAAGGAATGATTCTCTTCAGTGAGCTTTTGAGATTCTTTTTCTATCTGGCAAATTCAACATTTAAGGCATTCTTCTCCTCATTGGCTTTTTGAGCCTCTTTTGCCATTTGAGTTAGTCTATTTTTTTTAATATTTTATTTTCTTCAGTCAGGTTGTTGACTCCCATTTCATAATTTTCTTGCTGTCCTCAGAGGGAAATTAGCTTCTGTGTGTCATTTTGTGGGTTCTCTAACTCCAAAGTTTCTTCAGAGTCACCTTTTACATGAATTGGGGGAAGTAGGAACTGGAGCCACATGGAGGTCCTGTTTCTACTCTGCCATCTTGACTCCACCCCCCATAATTTTATCTTCAAATACATGACCCAAAAGAAGGATAGAAAAGTAAACAGGAAAGAAAAAAATCCACATTATTACATAAGGTTACACTGTTTAAACGTCTACATGGGAAGATGATACTTGTAACTCTGGAGGACTGTATCTCTAGTAGGTCAGTTGGAAGGGATATTTATGGACAGGATTTGAGTATAAGTTGACTTTGATGTGATAATGATAAAAAAAATGATGGGTAAAAGAAAGGAAAGTCCTGGAAGATGATAAGAGGGGGAGACACAATAGGGTAAAACACATCACATGAAGACACACAAAAAAACTGTTAAAGTAGAGGGAAAGAAGAGGGTGGGGTGAACATTGTTTGAACCTTACTCTCATCATATTTGGCTCAAATAAGGAAGAAAATGCATCTTCAGTTGGCCATAGAAATTTATCTTACTCTATAGGGACATAGGTGAGGAAAGGGGAAAGAAAAGGGATGGAAATGCATAGAAGAAAGGGCAAAAATAGTAAAGGAAAAGGAGCATGACTGATAGAAGAAAGGGAAGCTTGAAGGAAACAGTGGTCAGAAGCAAAACTCTCGTTAAGAGGGACAGGGTGAAAGGAGAGAGAAAAGTATATGTGGGGGTTGAAAATAGGATGGAGGTAAATACAGAGTTAATAATCATAACTGTAAATGTTAATGGAATGAACTCTCCCATAAAATAAAAGTGGATAACAGAGTAGATTAAAAGCCAGAATCATACAATATGTTGTTTAAAAGAAACATTTGAAGCTGATACACATAGAAAAAAGGTAAGAGACTGGAACAGAATATATTATGCTTCAGCTGAATAAAGAAAAGGGGGGTATTAGTCCTTATCTCAGACAAAGCAAAAGTAAAAGTAGCTCTAATTAAAATATGTTAGGAGGGGAAGTACGTTTGGCTAAAAGGTAACACAGACAATGAAGTAATATCAATACTAAATTTATATGCACCATGCGGTATAGCATCCAGATTCTTAGTGGGTGTGATAGTAATGGAATATAAAGATTCCCCTGTATTGGCTTGGTTTTCAAACTGATTGTGTTAAAACCCAGAGCTTGTTAATCCCACCTGTGGGATGGACTTGTTGATGTGAAAAGAGAGTCCTGAACTGGGAGGAGCTGGTGACGTAGATTTGGAGAGACACAATAGAGAGGCAGAAAAACTTTTTGGAAGCAGCATCTCCTGGAGGCAGAGAGAGACTGAGAGAATTGCTGGGATCCACTTTGGATTGCCCTGGACCTGCCCCCTGAGCTGCCAAGGACTGAGGAGACATGGCTGTTTTGCTGGTACTTTGTCTGTCTGTTTTGATGTTGTTTTGCCAGATTTGTCCACTGGTGAAAGACAGTCCTTTTGTTGAAGAAGTGCTGGAACCTGGCTGTTGGCTAAGAGCTCCTGAGACTGTCCTGCAGACAGAGAGGGAATACTGTCCACTGGTGAAGGGCAGTGCTGTTGTTGCAGGGGTCTGGGAACCTTTCTGTTGGTTCAGAGCTACTAAGACTGTCCTGCAGACAGAGAGTGAATACTGTCCACCGGTGAAGGACAGTGCTATTGTTGCAGGGGTCTGGGAACCTTTCTGTTGGTTCAGAAGCCCTGAAGAAGGATTTTCTTGTTGTATGTGTACAGAAATCCTGGGAGAGGGTTTTGCTAATGTTTTCAGGGGTTCTAGGACTGTTCTGAAGACAGAGGATGAGTAGATGAAGAGACTGGCAATGTATCTTGTGTCCTTGCTAAGCCTTGTCTCCCCAGGAACTAAGATTGCTGAGAACTTGCCTCATGTCAATATGAAGAAAAGACCTCCATTTGGGTATTAAGTGCTGTGCTTAAACTTGATGTAACTCTGGGGTAGATTCAATTGTGATCCAGGGGTGGGGAACTTTTGACCTTTTTGTGTTCTATGGTTGAACAAATGAATGTACTTTACTTAGATTGCAAACTAATTTCCATTTGAGAAGAGGGGCTTTGTGGTGGACTAAATGAAGGTACAGCCTAGGGGTGGAGTAGTGTTTAGAACAGGGACTTTGTAATTGATTGAATGAATGGAAGGTCCTGGGGTGGGGTAGTACTTGGAGATTATTTAATCACACTTAGTAAATGCTGTATTTTGAATAATGTCATGTTTTGATCTTCTCTGTTCTTGGTTGGTCACTGAATAAAATGGAGAGCACCTATGCTGGTATTTTGAACCTTGGGAGGTTGCCTTTGCTTGGCATTACATTACAGTGGAGGAGTTAAGTGAGTTGCAGGAAGAAATGGACAGTAAAACTATACTAGTTGGGGACATCAACCTCCCCCTCTCAGAACAAGATAGATCTAACCACAAAATGAACAAGAAAGAAGTTAAGGAGGTAAATAGAATTTTTAAAAAGTTGCATATGAGAGAGGATTCTGGGAAGATGACAGAGCAGATCCAAGCTCTCAAGATTTCCCCCCACAAAAGAGATAAAACAGCACTTTATTGTAAACAAAGTGCAGGTAAAAATAAAAAACTATAAAATAACAGGTATCTTCCTGGAAACACTCTAGAAGATCAGAATAAAAATCCCAAGACCAGGTTTAGTCCCTGTGAAGAGTAAACACCTCCAGGCTAGGGTCTGCTTTAAGAACAAGCAGCAAACTACTTAAATAATGAGATGAAAGCCCTGGGGTTAGTTGGTTTGAGAGCCTGCCTCAGCCCCAGTCACAGTTTTGCCCCTGGGATAGTAAGTGGAGTTGGGTGTTTTAGCCAGGGAAGATCAAGGGAACCTTTGCTGACAAGGAAGGCCAGATCTAGCCATGCTATGAAGAGCAGGGGGATTGATAAGGAGCCAACATATGCTTCTTGATTACAGAAGCAATGGGGCAGAAACTCCCTAGCTGTGGGGACTTACTGGAAGTTGGAAGTTTGACTTTGGTTACAGGCTAGAGGGGCGAAACAAAGATCTGGGTCCAGAGACACCAGCCCCCATACCCTTGAGTTAGAGGTGATTACAAAAATTAAACTATTACCACAAAAATGTCATAGGCATAGGAGAAAGAATCTAATCATAGAAAACTTTTATTGGAATAGAGAAAACCAGGGTTCCTCTTCAGAGGAGGATATTGAAGTAAAGAAACCCTAAGAGAGTAATGTCAAATGGTCACCTGCCCAAAAAGAATTCATAGAAGATCTTAATAACAATAATTTAAAAATCAAATGACAAGGGTAACTAGGTAGTGCAGTGAATAGAGCATAAGCCCTGGGGTTAGGAGGACCTGAGTTCTAATATGCCCTCAGACACTTGACACTTAATTAGCTGTATGATCTTGAGTAAGTCACTTAACCCCAATTGCTGTGCCTCTCCCACCCTCCAAAAAATAAAAACAAAACAAAACAAAACACCAAAAAAGAAACCAAAACAAAACATAATCAAGACAGAGATAAAGGAAAAAAAAAGAATAATCTAAGAAAAATGAGAAGATTATGAAAAGAAAGTCAGCCAATTAGAAAAGGAGATCCATAATCTGAAGAAAGAAATTGATACCTTGAAAGTTAGAATTGGGGAAGCTGAAACCAGTGAAATTATAACAGATCAAGAAATAATTGAATGAAACAAAAGTAATGAATAAAATAGAAGAGAAAGTGAAACATTTTATAAGGAAAAAATATTTGGATAATAGGTCAAGAAGAGAAAACATCAAAATAATTGGACTAATTAAAAGTTATGATAAAAAAAGAATCTTAATACAATAATATAAGAAATAATGAAAGAAAATTGTCCTGAAATATTATAGCAAGGGGGGAAAGTAGAAATAGAAAAAAATCCATAAATCACCACTTGAAAGAGCAGCTATTAGGAAAACTCATAGGATTATTATAATCAAATTCCAAAACTCCCTGCTCAAGGATAAAATATTAGAAGTAACAAGAAAATAAAGCAATTTAAGTATGATAAAGCCACAATTAGAATCACACAAGACAGTAGTAGAGACATTAAAGGACATCAGGTCTTGGAAAATTATATATCAAAAAAACAAACATATTTTGCCAATCAAAGTTAAGAATAATCTGGAATGAAAAAAAAAGTGGACATTTGATCAAGGGTCAGGCTTTCAAGACTTTGTTTAAAAAATAAAAACAACTTGAATTTAGTGTAAGATTTGAGATCCAAAAGCCAAGAGAAATATAACACACATACCCAAAACTCATTATAAGGGATTCAATAAGGAGCGATCATTTACCTTTTATACATGTAAAATGTATGTCTAATGTTTTTATTAATAATTGGGTATCTCATAAGAAAGATTGGGGAAGACCTGAGAATGACATGAATTTTAAAAGTAAATCCATTTAGGAACAGCTAAATAGAGTAACTATTTTATATAAGGTACAAGAGGAAGAACAAAGGAGAGGAATTAGATGAGGGAAAAGGGTTGGTAGTTCTGGTAAACTACTTTCATTGGTGATGGGTTTAAGAATGAACAATACATATATATGAAAAGGAGTATAAGATTCTTCTAAATTAAAAAGAAATAAAATGGTAGGGTATAGGGAGGGAGGAGAGTAAAAGGGAGAAATCTGTAGAATTGAGGGTGAGGAAATAGGTAAAGGGGGTATAGAAGGGTGTTTAGATTTATGGGAATAGGAAGATAGGGGAGGACTCTTTGGAGGGGAATATGCAAGTAATAGGAGGGCAAGGTAGCAGGTGGAAGTAAAGTAGAATAGGCAGGAGGGATAGGAAACAAGAGATATGCACAAACATAAAAACAAAGATGAGGAGTAGAATTTGATTTGGAAAGTATATTTCTATATATGTATGTATATATGTTTATGTGTATGTATATATCTAGTTGTAGAGAAACATATTGAAACTTAACTGTAGTCTTGGGGGGGGAGGGAAAAAAACAAAGGAAATAAGTGCACAGCATAGAAAAAAAGAAAGACTTACAGATTAGGAAGTAAAAGATAAACAGCTCTCAACACAAAGTGTTACTTATCGTACAATCTTTCCTGAAATGAAAATTTGTTACATATTTTGAATCCTCTCATGTTCTGCTATGCACATGACATGTTTCCCCCTTTCTTACTTTGTATTTGAGCTCCAATATTTAAGTTTATGATATGTTTATGTTTCTTTTCTCTATTCTGAATTTGTGTTCTGGCATTTGAGCCTAAAATAAAAATTTTAAAGTTGCATATGAAAGACCTCTGGAGAAAGTTGAATGGCTACAGAAATGAATATATCTTTTTCTCTGTGGTACATGGCACCTACAAAAATTCGACCACATACTAGGACAATGGGGTTGGGGAACTTGGGGCCTTGAGTTACCTCTCTGATGTTCTCAAGTGCAGCCTTTTGACTGAATCTAAACTTAAAAGAAAAAAAAATCCCTTTAATAAAAGGATTTGTTCTATAAAACTTGGATACAGTCAAAAGCTACACCCAAAGACTTACAATGCCACCTGAGCCTTGAGGTCCCAGGTTTACCACAGCTGAACTAGAGCATAAAAACTTCAAAATTAAATGCAGAAAGACAGAAAGATTAATTGCATCCTTTCAGATCATAATTGAATGAAAATTACATGTAATAAGGGTCATAGAAAGATAGACTAAAAATTAATTGGGAAGCAAATAATCTAATCATAGAGAATGAGTGGGACAAACAGCAAATCATAGAAACAATCAATAATTTCATCAAAGAGAATAATGATAATCAGAAAACATGCCAAAACTGATGAGGTGCAGAAAAAGCAGTTCTTAGGGGAAATTTTATGTTTGTAAATTATTACGTGAATAAAATAAAGAGTAGATCACTAAATTGGGCATGCAGATACAAAAGCTAGTAAAAGTATAAACTACATATCCCAATTAAATACCAAATTAGAAATTTTGAAAATCAAAGGAGAGATTAATATTGAAATAATAAATAAAACTAAGAGATGGTTTTATAAGAAAACCAATATTATAGATATAAGTTTGGTTAATTTGATTTTTTAAAGAAGAAAACCAAATTACCAGTATCAAAAATGAAAAAGTTTGAATTCAATACCAATGAAGAGGAAAATAAAATAATATTTACACACTATTTTGCCCATCCAAATTAATGAATATTTACAAAAACATAAATTACCTAGAGAGAAGAGTAAATAAAATACTTAAATAACCTCACTTCAGAAAAAAAGAAATCGAACAAGCCATTAATGAACTCCTTAAAAAAATATCCAGAACCAGCATAAAGCGAAGCACAAGCAGCTTTCCAGAGAGCTGTTTCTGTGAAGAGCTTTATGGTTCTGATTACATAGTATAGTAAACTTTCTATGCACCAGTAAATTAAAGCAAAACATTCACAGAAACTAAAATACAGCATTCACAATGTTATAACATAAAAAGTTATCACTAAAGTGGCCAAATAGTTTTCACCAAAGTGGCCACATAGTTTTAATCAAAAGCTATCATTCAGTAAGTCCTTAACTCAATAAGTCTTAAAGAGCAAGCCTCCGTTAGGGACACAAAACACAAAGGTTCCCCACCCCTATGTTGCAGTAAATACTGATCTTCTCAATCAAAATTAAGTATCCAAGGACAGATCTTTTCATTTTAACATGAGGCTGGCTCTCCGATTCCATGGTTCTCTTCCATGGTTCCAGCTCCTACCTGTATCTACCCAAATGTCACCTGGGTTCAAAGGTAGGTAGCTCTCAGCTCTTTGTCCATCTCCTTGTCCAGTTACCATTCTATTTTGAAGCTCACAGTGTCCAGTCTACCTCAAGTCCTTTACAATTTCTGTTTCTAGGAAGACAAAGCTTAACAGAGGCAAAACAACATTCATACACATTGCTGGTACCATCATCAATTCACTATATGACTGTGAAATCAACACAGACCCACCAACAAGGTCCAAAAATTCAACACAAATAACCAGTATAGAAATCAACACAGACCCACAAACAAGGTCCTAGAGGTCAACACAAATCATCAGTATAGTCCCAGGACCTCCAAAACCCTCCTCCAGGACTTCTGTAAGCAGACAACCAGAAAAATCCTCTTTCAGGGCTTCCAGTAAGGTCCCAGGGCTTCTGTACAAGGTATCATAAACATAAATCAACACAGACAGAACAGACAAACCTAGAGTGCTGAGATACCAGAAGTTTCCTTGTTCTCAACTCTGCCACCACAAGAGTTCTCTTCTTGGTTCTGCTCAGTGCTGCTCTTTCCCGGCTTGGCTTTTCCTTATATGTGGTTATTAGCTTCTCCCTGTTCTGCCCCTTCCTGTTGCATCAACAACAGGGGTTCATAAGTTCTGGGGTTCACAACTTCTGGGGTTCAAAAATCCTGGCATTCACAAATTCTGTTTCTTAACTAAGACTTGATATAATCATGGGCAGGCCTTAAAAGAAACTTGAACTTAAACAAGGTGCTAAATAAATAGCTGAAACAAGGCTTTAAATACTTCTTTGCTTGCCATTACAGCCAGATGGATTTATTCTATCAAATTTTTAAAGAACATTTAATTTCAATACTATATTAACTTTTTGGGAAAATCGGTGAAGGAGTCCTTCCAAATGCTTTTTGTGACACAAATATGGTGCTGATACCTAAACAGGGAAGAACCAAAACAGAGAAAGTTCCCTAATGAATATTGATGCAAAAATTTTAAATAAAATACTAGCAAAAAGATTACAGCAATTTATCATTAGAATAATACACTATGACCAGATGGGATTTATACCAGGAATGCAGGGCTAGTTTGGTATTAGGAAAACTATTAACATAATTGATGATATCAACAATAAAACTAATTAAAATCTTATGATTATCTCTATAGATGCAGAAAAAGCTTTTGAAAAAATGCAGCTCCCATTCCTATTAAAAACAGTAGAGAGAAAGGGAATAAATGTTCTTTTTTTCCCCCAAAATGGTAAGTAGTATTTATCTAAAACCATCAATAAGCATTATATGTAATGAGGATAAGCTAGAAGCTTTCCCAGTAAGATCTGGAGTGAAACAGGGATTTCCATTTTCACCTGTATTATTTAATATTGTACACTAATATGTTAGCTTTAGCAATGAGAGAAGAAAAAGCAATTGAAAGAATTGAAATAGGCAATGAGGAAACAGCTATTCCTATTGCAGATGATATGGATGACATACTTAAAGAATCCTAGAGAATTAACTAGAAAACGATTTGAAATAATTAACAACTTTTGCAAAGTGGCAGGATATAAAATAACCCCATGTAAATCATTGGCATTTCTATACATTGCTAAAAAAAAGCATAGCAGTAAGAGATAGAAAGAGAAATGTCATTTAAAATAACTGTAGACAATATAAAATATTTTGGAGTCTACCTGCCAAGACAAACCTGGGAACAATATGCAGACAATTACAAAACACTTTTCACAGAAATAAAGATAGATCTAAATAATTGTAAAAATACCAATTGCTCATGGGCAGACCAAGCTAATATAATAAAATGACATTTCTATCTTAATTTATCTTTTCAGGGCCATACCAATGAAACTACCAAAATATTTTATAGAGCTAAAAAATATAACAAAATTCATCTGGCTAAGAAATAGAGTGGTGGATCAGTGCAATAGTCTAGGTACACAAGGCACAGTAATAAATGAATATTCTAATTTACTGTTTGATAAACCCAGAGACACCAAATTCTTGGACAAGCACTCTCTATTTGACAGAAACTCTTGGGAAAACTAGAAAATAGTGTGGCAGAGACTGGGCACAAACTAATATCTTCACGCGATATATCAAGATAAGGTCAAAATGGGTATATGATTTAGGCATAAAGGATGTTACCATAAGCAAATTAGGAAAGCAAGGAAAAATTTACCTTTCAGATCCATAGGCCAAACGAGATATAGAGAACATTATGAAATGCAAAATGGATAGCTTTGGTTGCATTAATTTAAAATGACTTCTCACAAACAAAACCAGTGCAACCAAGATTGGAAGGAAAGCAGAAAGCTGGGAAATAGGTTTTACTCCCAGTGTTTCTGATAAATTCCTTATTTCTAAAATAGAGAGAGAACTCAGTCAAAGAACACACCTCATTTTCCAATTGATAAATGGTCAAAGGATACGGACAGGTAATTTTTATCTGAAGAAATTTACAGCCATCTTTAGTCATATGAAAAACATTTTCTAAATCACTATTCAAGAAATTCAATTAAAACTACTCTAGGGTACCAACTCTCACCTATCAGACTGACTAATATGACAGAAAAGGAAAGTAATAAATCTTGAAGAAGATTTGGGAAAATTAGAGCACTAATATATTGTTGGTGGAGTTGTGAACTGATCCAACCCAGCTGGAGAGCAATTTGGAACTGTGCCCAAAGGGCATAGCATTTTCCTTCATGTGTTTTTGGAATTGTTTTAGATCCTTATATTACTGCCAAGAACCAATTCAGTCATAGATAATTATCATAAAATATTGCTATCACTATGTACAAAGTTCTCCTTATTCTCCTCACTTCATTTTGCATCAGTTTATGTAAACTTTTGCAGGATTTTCTGAGAGCATCCTGCTCCTCATTTCTTATAACACAGTGGAATTATATTACAATCATGTAAGACAACTTGCTCAATAATTCTCCAATTGATGGATATCCCCTCAATTTCCGATTCTTTGTCACCACAAAAAGAGCTCCTATAAATATTTACACACAAATCCTTTTTCCCCTTTTTATTATATTTTTTGGGATGCAGACCTTGTATTAATATAGCTGAATCAAATGATAAGCACATTTTCATTGCCCTTTGTGCATAGTTCCAAATTGCTCTCCAGAATGGCTGGATCAATTCACAACTCAACAAATAATGCATTGTGTCTTAATTTTCCACATCGTTAGCATTTATCATTTTCCTTTCTCTCACATTAGCTAACCTGATAGGTATGAGGTGCTACCTCGGATTGGTTTTAATTTTCATTTCTCTAATCAGTAATGATTTTGTTATTTTTTTTCAAATGGCTATTGATAGTTTTGATTTCTTCATCTGATTGCTGCCTGTTCATATTTTTTAGCCATTTATAAATTGGGGAATAATATTTTTCATCTTTTCTTTTTTCCTGACATGGGTGTTAGATGAGACTCACATTTCTATGGGCTAATATACGCTCACAGGTTTTTTAGACTTTATTAGTTGAATGAAATGAATATACTTTCTAGAATTGGGATAGTTTGGGGAAACTCATTGTTGATAGAGAATACTTCAATCAGGGAAGTTGATAGAGAATACTTCAATCCACAAAAGTCATAATATCAAATCAACATAGCTTTAAAGCTAAAAGTAACTATCTTGTCCAACCCCTTATTTTAATAATGATGAAACTGAGACCCAGAGAGGTGAATTGAATTTACAGAGAGGAAATGGCAAAAATGATTCAAAACTAGGTTGTATGGTTATATATACACCAAAATTTACATTTCCCTGTTTTTGACAGGCACCACAGATGGGACTATATCTCCCTATCAAACCCAGTTTTATGTCAGTTCTCAAGATATTACAGAACAAATTATATAGATGCATTTGTCTTACAATTATGTGTAATTTTTGATGCATAGAAGATATCTTTGTTCAGGGGTGTTTTCAAGATTGCATATTGTCCTACCAAGATAAATGTATATTTTTTTAATTGCTTTGGGATCTTTCAAAATCTAGATTTCTTGGTCATTTGGTTAAAGATGCTCTTTACTCTAGAAAATTATGTAGAATCAACCTTGTGGTTTTTTTTTTCTTCTCATGTTTTCATCAAGGACAACCCACAGTGTATACATAGACCATTCACATAAAGATTTTATAGAGATCAGAAAGAGACACATGGACTTATAACCATTTTTTGTTGTTCACAATTAAAAATATCTTTTAAATGTGCTTCAGTATTTTACATTTCTTTTGGAATCTTCCTATCCTCCTCTCAACTAGGTATTAAATGAGCTAAATAAATCAGTAATTCACTGGGAAATATGTAAGCTATAATTTTCAACATCTGAATCTTCAGTATTTCTGCAAAAGCAATCTTAATGTACATTACCATGTTTTCAGCTTCACCTCATTACATGATAAAATTGCTAACACTGAAGCACAAAAAAAAATTTCTGAGAGCAAAATCTCAAGGAATTTATAGCAGCAAGGAAGAAAGACAAAATGAAGTACAGTGAGAGAGACATTTTGAGTTCATTGTTCCTTGTCAAAGAATGGAAAGTCTAATTTGTTATGAATAAGTGGATATGTGGAATTTAAAGATCAACCTTTGCTCTGCATTGTAAACATAGAAAATAGGTGCCTTCATCGTGCTCTGAGATGACACATGCACAAGTCTATTAATCATGCCTATATCTCCAATTCCTTTTACCAAGAATTGTAATGACCAAGGTGTGTCAGTCATCACTGTAATTATACTCACAGTTTTGTGGAAATTCAAATTAGTATTTAGTCCTTTCTAAATTCTGTGAAAATAAAGTGCAGACCCTTTATGATGATAATATCAGGAGACAGGTCTAATACCTACCTAACACACTAAGCAGTATATACACTGGAGTTTCATTATAATGCTCAGGGGATATGATGGTCCTAAATAATAGGTGCAATTACTGTATAAGGTGCTGCTGTATGGATTTTAGTAAGCCTATTCTGTTTTGGAAAGTCTCAAGATGTTAAAATAGTTATTGCATCAAAAATAACATATATTAAAATATTTTAAGATTAACGTTATACATTTATAACAATAAATTTGATCAATTTATTTTAACCTAGCTATTTTTTATGTCACTGTACTGTCTCTAGCAAATAGTATATATATATATATATATATATATATATATATATATATCCAAGATCATCACTTCTTTGGCTTCCTCCTAACTTAAATTATTCTGAGCATCCCCATAAAGAGATACATGGCCTATCTAATAGAAGACTGGCCACAATGAAGATGACTTAGCGTCAGTTCTACCTTTGACATGTATTTGATATATGATTCTGTGTACTTAATTTCTAAGTGCTCTAGGTGACTCGCTAGCACTACAAATTTCAGGACAGTTGCATACTTGTTTTGATAGAAGGCATTTCCTTAGTGAAATTTCTCTGTGAAAACAAAAGATAAAACAAACAAACAAAAAATTATTGTCTCTCTAGTTTCCTGGTCACTATATAGCTCACCTTCCTACTTCCAAATGAACCTCCTTATTTATATCATTCAAACTCTATTCTTGTGAAAAACAGAAGAACATGAAAGTATAGTCAGATTTGGTTGAGGGTTTGGTGGTTATATTCATAGAGCAATCTAGAGGTACACAAATCTGATTTACTCTGTGTGAAAGTCATTTTTTAAGATTCTACCTTAGGTAAGGTAAGTGATTTTTTTTCTTTAAAATTTATTGAAGTCATTCTCAAAATACTGAATTACTTCAGGTGGGTAAAGGCTAATGATAGATGTGAGATTTGAATTCATCCTGGACAAGTAGTTGCTGTATTACTAACTCCTCACTCATGCTCTTGTCCCAGATATTCTCTCCTTTAAAAAATTCTCATTACAATGTCTTTTCTGTTTTTTTTTTTACCTGTCTGCTACTTCTTATTATCCTTTGCTGGATCTCTAGTCACATTATTCCTATTAATTGTGAGTATCTCCAGAGGGTCTTAATCGGCCCCCCCTTTCTTTTCCTTTTATAGCAAGGGCCTTAATTTTGTTCTGTCCTGGACTCCTTTGGCATCATAGTGAAGTCTATGAATCCCACCTGAGAATAATGTTTTTATATGCATTATATGTAAATGTAAAGGGTTACAAAGGATAAAAAATACATGAGAATAGTCTCTCTACATATGTATGTATATATGGATACACATATACCTAAACACACCCACAAACACAAGGCACGTATGCATGTGTGTATGTGCATACATACATGTGTGCATATACACATATACACATATGTGTGGATAATGGTCTTTCTTTTAATTGTCAGTCTTTCCATTACCACTATTTTAGGATATCTTAAACTGAATGCCTAGTAGAAATCTCAAACTTATTAAATTTCAAACTGAATTATCTTTTGTTTCAAATGCTTCTTTCAAAATTTATTCTCAATGGTATATACCACTCTACTAGTTCTATGGTAGGTGAGCTTGGGTGATTTGACTTGTCTCACTTGAACTCATTATATACCTCCAATCTCTTTTTAAAACTTGCCATTTCTTCCTTCACACCATCTGTCCCCTTCTCCATATCCGTATCACTACCACCTTGGGGCAAGCCCTCATCACCTCATGCTCAGAACACTGCACAAAGTTTCTGCTAGGTCTCTCTATCTTGAGTGTATCCCATTCCATTTCATACTCTATTCAGCTGTCAAAATAATTTTCCTAAAATACAGGTTTAAACATGTTATTCTTCCATCCAATAAATTTCAGCATCTCCAAAGTAAAATGTAAAATAGATAAAATCCTATTTTGCATTTAAAGCCCTTTGTACTATTTTGTCATTAGGGAATTTTAGAATCCTGCCTATTCCTACCTTTTCAGAATTATTTTTTTATTCTCATTTGATATTTTATTTTTCCCTAGTTACATGTGAAAAACAAATATTTGCACTTGTTTTTAAAATTTGAGTTCCAAATTCTCTCCTTTTCTCCCTCCCCATTAAGAAGGCAAGTAATTTGATATAGGTTATACATTTGTAGTCATGCAAAATATTTCCATAATTGTGTTGTGGGAGGAAAAGTCACCAAAACTCCCCCAGGAAAAATAAGGAAATTAAATATATATGCTTCAATCTGTGTGCAGATATCATCAGTATTTTTCTTTGGGAATGGATAGCATTTTTCATCATAAGTTCTTCAGAGTTATCTTGGATCATTATATTGCTGAGAATAGTTGTCATTCACACCTAATCATTTTACAATATTGTTGTTACTTTCTACACAGGACAATTCACTGTGCATCATCATCTCATGTAAGTCTTTCCAGGTTTTTCTGAGAACATCCTATTCATCATTTCTTATAGCACAACAGAATTCTATCATAATCACATTCCACAACTTGTTCAACCATTCCCCAATTTATGGGCATCCCCTCAATTTCCTATCCTTTGCCACCAGAAAACAGCTGCTATAAATATTTTTGTACATATTTGTCCTTTTACTTTTTTTAAATCTCTTTTAGGATACAAATCTAATATTATCATTGCTAGGGCAAAGGGTATGTATGGTGTTATAGTCATTAGGGCATAGTTCCAAATTGCTGTACAGAATGGTTAATTCAGTTGATAACTACCAACAGTGCATTTATGTTTCATTTTCCCTACAATCCCTCCATCCTTGGTGATTTTTCTTTTCCATTCCATCAGCCAGTCTAATAAGTATGAGGTAGTACCTCAGAATTGTTTTAATTTGAATTCTAATAGTGAATTAGAGCATTTTTCATGGGGCTAAAGATAGCTTTGATTATTTCATCTGAAAACTTTGTAGCTTTTATCATTTGTCGATTTTGATCTTCTTTGTCACCATAGCTTCTATGGTCAGAATGTTTTTTTCTGTTGTTTGCTCATTTTCCCAGTTTATTACTTGAATTTTACCTCTTCGTTAAAGTAGAGCTATGCTTACAGATTGGAGGGCACACTGTCCCAATTTTCAGGGTGTTTTGTGCAGTTGTTTCCATAGATATTTCTAGGGACCTGTAAACTTTAAGTTCTTCCAAGGTAGTATGATCTAGGCTGGGAGAGGTGTTTACTACGCTCCTAAGCTGTGCTCTGGTCTTAGAGTGACCACACACACTCTTTTCTTCCATGTAAGTGTGAGGAGGGTACCCACTCCACAGTAACAGCAAGCTCCAGTGTGCTACTGCTTCTCCTTAGACTATCACCCAGACCTGTTAACTGGTAGATCTTGTGGGCAAAGCATCAGAGTCCTGCCTCAGTGCTAGCAAAGAGACGTTCTTTAGTGTCCTTCTGACCAGTTGTTTGACCCCTTTACTTTCAGTGAGCTAAGACAGCCACTGTCACTGCTGATTTACTGGTTCCCAAGACCTGCTTCTGATTATCTGGGACTGTGGCTGTACAGGCACAACTTGTGCTGGACTATGCTCCTCTTTCACCCATGTGTGACAGACCTTTCCTGCTTATTTCCTAAGTTGTCTTTGGCTTCTTTGAGTTGAGAGGTCTGTAAACCATCACTACTGCCAATGCATCAGTCACCCAGACATCTGCTTCTGGTTTGCTGGGGTTTAGTCTGCACTGGCGCAGCCTGCACTGGACTGTTCTCCTCTCTCACACTGGTGCAACATACATTTCCTGCCAAGTTTCTAAGTTGTCTTGGTCTAGAAAATTATTTCACTCCATCTTTTTGTGGGTTCTACTCCTCTAGAATTTGTTTAAAGTCATTATTTAAAGGCACATGGATGGATTTGGGGGAGAACTCAGGTAAATCCCTGCCTCTACTCTGCCATTTTGCCTCTGCCTTCCTTTTCAGAATTCTTGCAGTTACTACTATCTACTTAGGTTTTAATCCAATGAAACTGTCCCCTTTCGTGGTCCTCAAACATCATGCAGTGTCCCATGATTTTTCACTGGCTATCCCTCATGCCTGGAAGTCACATTCTCTCTTCATCTCCACCTTCTGGTTTCTCTAGCATATTTCAAAACTCTTTTCACATTCTACCTCTCCAAAAAGGCCCTTTGTATTAACTTCAACTTTTACTGCCTTCCCTCCAAGATGCTGTGGTTTTCACTGTATATCTCTTACTCTACATAAGAATGTGAGCTACTTAATAGTATGTGCTATAATTTTAACATTCTTTGCTTTCCCAAGGATTATCTCATTTTCTAACACTGTGCCACATACTTATTAAATGCTTGTTATTGGTGAATGACTGACATGCTGGGTAGTAGTTACTTTTAGTCATTTTTGTTTTGTAATTTCTAATATGAAAGCTATTTAATTTTTCAGTGAAAACAGAAGCTACTAAGAACTGAGAATCTGTCAATCACCTTCCCACTTTTTTTTTTCAGTTATTATACTTCCATCGACCTCCAACAAAAGTTCTATCCTTTACTTATTCTGAACTTTAATGTTTGTAATGCAGGTTGTACAGTAGTAATACTTTTCTATTAGAGGTCTCTTAAGTGGTTTCACTTCCATCTTCTGTACATTAAAAGTTATTTATGGGATCCTTAGACATGATCCTCTTAATAAAATTTCATTTTTTTTCTTTTTTATTAACTTGTTTCCCTTTACATCTTCAGGATTTCCTTCTTCTTGGGAATTTTCCTTCCCTTCAAGACTTATTTCCTTTGTCTTGATACACGATACATTTTGTGTACATACAATACACGATAGGATCCTGTTTGTCTTTCCTCTGATCCATTTAGTGACCAAATATCCCATGGAATATTTTACTTTTTATTAACATATAGAACCTATTTAAATTTTTATTCCTGAGGTCACTTTAATATCCCATTATAGTCTTGTACTATAATTTACTAAGCATCTTAAAATTGTTGTGTATGTATTTTCCCTATCACAAATAATGGCAAAATGAACTTTTTTTGTACTTGTGGACTTTCTCTTACTATCAATAACTTCTTTGAAAAATACCCATAGTTGTGGAACTTCAAAATAAGATATTTTAAACACTTTAGTACCTATTCTAAAATAATTGCAAATTGGAACATCAAATCAGAATACCAATCTTTCTTGGAGCTCACCTATCTTACCATTCCTTGTCATTCCCCTTTGCTGGATTCTTCTTTATATGATGTCTTCTAATCACAGATGTCCCTCACAGTTCTGTCCTAGGCTCTCTTCCCTTCTTACTCTACATTATTTCATGTGGTGATCTCATCAGCTCCCATGGACATCTCTATGCTAATTCACAAATCCTTCCCCAACATCACTGCCTATAATTTCATGTTTCCAAATACCTTTCAGACATCTCAAATTATATGTCCAGTAAACCTTTTTAGCTAAATATGTCCAAAACAAAAATCATTATCTTTCCTCCTAAATCCCCAACCTTATCTATAGAAGGTCCTAAAGAGGGAAACACTCTCTTCATCATCTCAGGTATGAAATCTAAGAGTTGTCACTACTCACTATTTCACTACCCATATCCAATCTATTGTCAAGATTGTTTGATTTCAACTTCGCAACATGTTTCAAATGTCCCCCTTCTCTCCTCTGACATTGCCACCACTCTAATGCATGTTATCTTCACCTCAATCCTTCATTATTTCAGTGACCTATATCAGCCCCCTACTTGATAAACTCCAGAGATTCCCTATTATCTCCAGGATCAAATACAAAGTGCTGTTTTTGACTTTCAAAATCTTTTATGATCCAGTTATCTCCTACCTTTCCTGGATTCTTACTAACCATCCTGTACTACTTCATTCAGTGACACTGGCCTCCTGGCAGTGACAATGGCACTCAATATCTTGGCTCTGATTGTCCCTCACACATAGAATGCTCTCCTTTCTTAATTCTGCCTGTTGACTTCCCTAGCTTTATTAAGTTCCAATTAAAATACCATCTTTTAACTAGTCAAAACAATGAACAACTTTAGAAAAATTGTAGAATATAAAATAAATACACAAATCATCAGAATTTTTATATATTGCCAAGAAATCCTAGAAGGATGAGAGAGAAATTCCATTTAAAATAATTACAGACAGTATAAAATGCTCAGCAGTCTACTTGCCAAGACACACATAGGAACTATATGAATATAATTACAAAATAAATTTTTTTACACAAAGACAGGTCCAAATAAATGGATAAATATTAACTGTTTGTGATTAGGTCAAGCCAATATAACGAAAAATGAAAATGTACCTAAATTAATTTACTATTCAGTATTATGCAAAATACAGCACCAAATAATTACTTAATAGAAGTAGAAAAACAATCACAAGAAACAAAAATTCTAGACTATCAAGTGAACCAATAATTTTTTTTTAATGCTATGGAAGGGTCTGAGCCATATCAGATCTCATACTATATTACATATATACATATATATATATATATATATATATATGTATGTATGTATGTATGCCTGTATTCCTATAATTACTATAAAATGTTTTTTCTTATCTTTTAAAATGCTTATTAGCTTGATTGTTTTGAGATTATGCTTCAACCTTCAATATTTTTTTTTAATTTATATTTATCATATAAATGATTTAAACATTTTTAATATTTATTAATAGTGTGCTTATCATTTAAATGCTGTTAGTGCCATTCATTTTAGATATCATTATCAATTTGCTTTTGATATAGGATGCTAAATCTTTATGACAGATAGTGAATTCAAGAAACCTTACTCAATTCATACAGTTTCTTCTCAGTGTATCTGCACTGACTTCATTTTGCAGAAGTTTTAAAATTCTATATAAATTAGTACATCTATAGTCTATTTTATGTATTATCTATTATATTGGTATGGATAGACACATCCTTCCATTCTTTAATTATTTTAAAGTGTGACTCTACATGTATTAATACACACATATATAAATCATCAGCATCAGCATCATTATCATTTTCCATTTGCAATTTGTGGGGGAAATTAATGTTACATACTAATATATATTAGGCCTATTTTCCCCCATATTCCTTTGTAATTTTCCTAGAAATTCTGGTTTTGTTTCCTATTCTCTAAGAAATAGAAAAATTAATTTCCTATTAGTTAAGGTTATTTGGTTTAGCAAATACTAGAACAATATGTACATTTATTTTTAGGTCTTAGTTATCTTATCTTCTATATGAACCCACTTATATAAGTTAATCCAGTATTGGAAGCTTTTTTATAATTTCTAATTTTTATTATAAATTGATATTTGTTATATATAATATATTATATATACATATATCAATATAATATAGATATATAATATATATAAATTGATATATATTAAAAATCCTGAAGCTATCCTTCCTACTTCTTTTCTTCATTTCCCTTGGTACTTTTTTTCATTGTTTATTTGCTAAAGTCAGTCACTTTTCCTCCATACCACTCTTAGCCATTCTTATGCTGACTCTAATCTATTTCTTAAAAAAAAACAACTCTGTATAGTTCTTTATTTTATAGAATATTTTATTTTTCTCCAATTACATGTTAAAACAGTTTTAAAATTAAAAAAAAAGTTTTGAGTTCAAAATCCTATCTCTATGACCCTCATCCCTTCCTGAGATGAAATGAAAAAGAGAAAGAATGAAAGAGAAAGACAGAAATAATGAATGAATGAAAGGCAGAAAGAGGAAAATAGCATGTCTCAGTCTGTATTCAGAAGTGGATAGCATTCTTCATCATGAGTCCTTTGAGATTGTCTTGGATCGTTGTATTGCTGAGAAAAGCTAAGTAATTCTCAGTTCTTCATTTAACAGTATTGTTATTGTGTACAATGTTCTCCTGGTTTGGCTCATTCTACTTTGCATCAGTTGATGCAAGTTTTTCCAGGTTTTTCTGAAATTATCCTGCTTTTCATTTCTTTCTATTTTTTTTATTTTTTGACTTTTGGAGGGCAATTGGGGTTAAGTAACTTGCTCAAGGTTAGACATCTAAGTTGTTGTTATTGTGTGTGTGTGTGTGTGTGTGTGTGTGTGTGTGTATGTGGGTGTTAAGTGTCTGAGGCCAGAACCGAACTTGGGTCTTCCAACTCTGGGGCCGGAGCTCTTACTCACTGCGCCACCTAGCTGCCCCCTTTTCATTTCTTATACCACAATAATATTCCATGAAAATCACATGTTGCAGCCTGTTTAGCCATTTGCCACTGGATGAGCATCCTCTTAATTTCCAATTTTCCACTACAAAAAAGCTGCTGTAAATATGTTTGTATAATTATATAATTTCCCTTTTTTATGTCTAAGTCTTGTCTTGCAGACTAAAGAACTGTGTGATTCATGGAAAACCCTGTTTTCCCAACCACTTCTTCTGTTTTATTTGAACTAACTTTTAAAGATATAGAAAATTATTTTCCCTTGTAGAACATTAGGTTGTCTCATACTGCAGTGATCATGATAAATGTTTGAATAATGGAAGTTTATATATCAATATCAATTGTAAAAGATGAAAAGACAAATAAATGTATATTATTCAATAAGTTCCTCCAAATTAAATAAAATATGTTTTCATAATCAATGACTTTAATGCAAAGGTGAGTATAGACAAAATGCAGGAGGGAAGAACTGTAAAATATTGTTCAAGAGTCATGAATGAGATAGATCAAAAAACATGTTGATTGTAGATACCTCACAATTACACATCACTAACACTTTAACTGAGTAATGAATTTGGAAGTGATGGTTTTGGAAAGAATCACACCAGAGATGCTATAATAAAATCTAAAATTTTATATATTTTAACCTAGAAAATGACTCATCACTAGTGCTGGAGTCATTCATAATTATTCTCCATGTAGTTATGTAACTTGTTAAAATAAATATTAATTTGGGACAGCTAGGTGGCAAAATGAATAGAGCACCAGCCCTGTAGTCAGGAGACCCTGGGTTCAAACCCAGCCTCAGATACTTAACACTTACTAGCCATGTGACCTTGGGCAAGTTATTTAACCCCAAATACCTGTTGCCTTGCTTCCCACTTCCAAAAATAAAAAAGCAAAAAAAAATTATTTGATAGTTAAATATAAAAAAGTATAAAATAAGAAAATATGATCTAACAATAAAAAACTCATCCTATTCTGTTTAAATAGCTGTAGAAAGTAACATTTATCCCGACTATAAAAATCTTGCAAAAAAGTTAAGCCAAACTTAAATTAAGCAATTTAATGAAATTAAAAAATTATCAAAATATGCCTTAATTAGTAACAACGTGATAATCTTGGCAAAGGGATAAACATGGCAGAAAATGGCAAGGAGTTTTTTTAATAGAATTCCATTGATAAAATCTTATGGAGAAGATTACATAATTGGCAAAATGGCAAAGAAAACTCTCCTGCCCCCTGCTCCCCATTTTTTAATGTACTAGAGAGAAAAATAAAGCTAAACTCTATAGCATGATAGAAATCCTTCATAAAGGAAATCATTTTTTAATAATGAGCTTCAAAATTATCATTCATTGTCCACATTTTCCAATGATGACCAAAGGAAAAGGGACTGGAAGATAAGTTGGTATCAATCCTTTCTCTACAAGACACAGCCAGGTTAACCAACGGTTAGAGTATTAGACTAGAAGTCAAATTTAAATGTAGCCTCATATGCTTATTAGTTGAGTGACTCTGTGAAAGTCACTTATCCTCTGTATACCTAAGTTTCCTTACCTGTAAAATGGGAATAATAATAGCAACTATTTCCCAGAATTACTATCAGGATAAAATGATTATTTGTAAAAAACACTTCGAATAGCATGATTTAATATAAATAATATATATTATTGTTATTAGGCCCCCAAAAGTCTGTGTGTGTGTGTGTGTATAGTTGATGAATATATCCAGTTTATGACATTAGGAAATGGAGATATGCATGTGTGCAGTAATGGAATGTAGAGGAACAAAAGCATGAGGAGGAAAATCAGAGACAAGTGGCTGGGAACTGTGCTTTATTTTTCTTCCTGTTTGTTTGTTTATTTTTTTAGTCTGAAATACCTAAGTAGAAGAAAGAAAGACACAATAAAAAGCTAACTCAGAGATAAACCAACAGTTTATCAAAGATAGAGAAATGATTAAAAATACAAAGGAAAGTCAAAAAACAACAAATAAATCTTACAAAATGAATGTGAATATATCATAATTTCCAAATTCAAAAATGAATTATTTAGGTTTCCTAAAGACCACAAAAAAATAGAAAAATATTTAGGATGGTTCAAAAGATTGATAAAAACATAATTAGAAAGTGTTACAAAATTCAAGGGTAACTTTGATTTAATTGAAATGGATGTACCATGAAATAATGGAAATTGCAAACCATTCATAGCTTACCATCCTCTGGGTTTTATGTCATGCTTGCCCATAATTGGATTAGAGGGAATACACCCAATGTGACACAGGACTTTCTCATTTTCTCATAAAGTTACAAGGATAACAATGGAACTTTCAGGCTATCCATTAGTCTAAGTTATTTTTTAATCATATATTTCTCCAATGACATTCTTTACTCTTATTATTCAAAATTCACTAACTGATCAACCTAACCAAATGCCACTCCATTTTTCTATAAGTGACAATTGTTTTTAGTTCTTTGGAGATAATTATATTCCATATTTCACAGCTCTATGGTTAGTACCAATAGGATATTGTTATCTAAAAGATGAGTCTTTTTTCTGGGACAAATTAGGAAATATTAAAACAATTTTAATATAGTTTAAGGTGATCTTTTCTTCCCATTTACTTCTCTGCTCTAAGGCTAGGGAATCCAAATTTTAAAAAGCAAATACATTTCCTTCTGCAAGGCATTTATATTTCACAGGGGAGACAAATTAAAATATGGGAGTGGTATTCTTTGAGTGTCTTTTTTATTGAAAGTTATCAGGATGATGAGCTGTAGGGGAGTAATTAGTAGACTGATATATTATTTCCAGTATTGATGTTAGCACTGATTTTATCATGTTTCTAGAACTAGTAGATCAGGGAGGCCAGAAGGTATAAAGCCAAGCACTAGCAGCTTTCCAGAGGACTGCTCCTGTGAACAGCTTTCAAGGTTCTGACCACATAGTATAGTGAACTCTATTTATTGATTAACAAATGAGAGCAAAACATTCATAGAAAATCAAAATACAGCATACACCATGTCAAAACTCAACAAATTACTGCTAAAATGGCCACATAGTTTTCACCAAAGTAGTCACATAGTTTTGAACAAAGTACAATAATTTAGTCAATCAATCACTTAGTAAGTCAATCATTCAATCATAATGTACAAAAGGTCAAAGACCTTCACCCATGGGGCACACAAAGTTACACATCAGGTACTACTCAGTACCCTCCTAAGAAATAGTGGGAAATACATAAGCCATCCACCACTAGGTCACTAGTAAGTTACAATTTCAGTCACTATTCAGAACCCGTGGAGAGGTCTTTTCATCTTGACTCAGGGCAGGCTTTCAGCTTCCATGGCTCCTCTTCTATGGCCCCAGCTTTTGCCCAAATCTAACCAATTGCTTCCTGAGTTCAAAGGCAGACAGCTCCCAGGTCCTTGTCCAGGACTCTGTGCAGTTCCTGCTCCATATTGAAGTTCACAGTGTCCAGTACGTCTCAAATTCTCTTCCCTGTTCCAGGGAAGACAAGGCTTAACAAAGCCACAAGAACATTCATCCACATTAACAAACCCACAACAACATTTGTATGGAATACCGACACCACAGTCATGCTTCCTCAGTCTTCAGTAGCTCTAGTTGGCCCTCAAGTCTTCAGCAGCTTCTTCTTAAAATCAAAATCACTTTCTCCCATTCTCAAAATCAAAATCATATTCTCTACAGAAGTCCCATTTCAGCAGGAGCAGCCCAGCCTTCAGGAGCTCATCCCAAGCACTTCTGACTTTCCCAGCTGGAGTTTTTCTTATATTCGGTATTGTTTCTCCCTGTTCAGCCCCTTATTTTTACGTCAGTGACGGGTTCCCTGTTCAGGTCCTTCCTCTTATGTCAGCCACAGGGGTTCATACCTTCTGTTTCTTTAACAAAGGCTTAATTTGAAACTAGGTGCTAAGTACCTCTTAGCTTTCTAATGCAAAGAGATCTTCAAATTTCATTACCATTACAGAAGGTATTTGTGTTTCACCAGACTTGGTTTATAACCTGCCTGTCTGATCTCCACTTCTAAAGTCTCTCAGTGATATCATCAGTACCTCACTTTGTAATTGAAAGTGATTCCCAAAGAAACATACTTAGTCAATATCTTGTTAGGAATACTGGATAAACAAAGGAAACCTTCTTCTCACACTCTCTAGTTTCTTCCTAGAAGAACCATTTATTTTCTATTTCTCCTGCTTTCTTAGTGGATAAGTCCAGTTCAGTGCTAAACTTGAGTCATTGAGGAGGTGTTAAACTCTTTTTTTTAAGCAATCAGGGTTAAGTAAATTGCTCAAGGTTACACAGCCAGTTATTTCTAGGTGTGGTGCTGAGTTTCTGAGCCCGGGATTCGATCTCCAGGTCATCCCAACACTGGAGCCCGTGCTCTTACTCACTGAGCCATCTGGTCGCCCCTAAGCAATTGGGGTTAAGTAACTCGCTCAATGTTACATGGCCATGTGTTTCTGGGTGGGTGCTAAGTGTCGGAGCCCAGGATTCGATCTCCAGGTCATCCCGACACTGGAGCCAGTCCTCTCAGTCACTGTGCTACCTGGCCACCCCAGGTGTTAAATTCTTAAGATAACCAGTCTTAATCCTGATAGTTTTTGAATTTTTAAGTTCTTCTATTTTGACTAAATGCTGAGGCAGTATAATAAATTCAGTGAAAAGCTGAATTCTTTAACTTGCAAATCTATTCTGATTTAGCTTCCTATACATTTTTAGGGATTTTCCTCTCAAGCCATAGAAGGCAATTAAGAGTAAAACAGGTAATGGTTTGAGTCTTCTCTTTCTCAAGTCAGAAGTTTTATTATAGGATCATAGATTTAAGGATGAAAGGGATATTAAAAGCCATAGAATCAAACTTATCAGGAAATGGAGATGCAAAGAAGTTAATGCACCTGTCCAGGATCACACAGCTAGTAAGTGCCTCAGTCAGGATTTGAAGTGAAATCTTGCAGGAAAAAGTCCAGTATTCTATCTACTATAATACCTGTTTTCTCTCAGGTCCTCATCACTTTATATTTTCTCCTTAAACTGCATTTCTGTTTTCAACAAATTTTTTCTTTTTTCTATCCCTTCACCAAAAATTGCCCACATAAGAAAGGTAAAGTACCTTATACCTGTCAATGATATTTCTTCTTAACTTCCAAATTTTCTATCAAAGACAAGTAAATATTTTCCAGATATGCAGGCATATAACCTAGGACTCATCCGTAATTCTTAACTTTCTCTCTTCCATCATATCCAATGAGATGCCAGATTATGTCAATTTGATATTCTCCTTTCTCACAACTATCTACCTTTACCACAATCACTTTAAGATCAGACCTTCAATGTCTTTCAATGGTACTATTACAACAGTCTCTATTTGTCTCCATGTTTCAGCCTATCTTCTCTCCAATACAGGACATATCTGTCAAAATTACAGCAAATAAAGGATAACTTTTTTATTCCCATGCTCAAGAAACTTCATTGGCTTTCTATTGTTTTCCATATAAAATGGAAACTACTCAGATTGACATGTAAAATCCTTCATATTTTGAAGCTAGAACATTTTGCTAGACTGATTAAATATCACTACCCCCACCAATTCTTTGACTTATTTTCTATTCTCTGTATAGGACATTAAATCTCTCACTTTGGTGTCTGCATGAGTTCTGATGGCTAAAATGTTCACCTTCCCCAACCTTGTATCATAAGCCTCACAAGTCCTTGAATGTGCAGTTCAAATGCAACCTCCTTAAACATGCCTTTCATGTTTCATGCCATTCTAAGTTGTTCATACACCATTCCCAATGTATTTTGTATCTATATTTATTTCTATGCAGTACTCATTTTTATGGGAACAAGTATTTTGAATAGAAGGAAAGATTATTGAATATAAAGACTCCATTGTTTTTATATTGAAATTCTCAAAGAATAATATAGTCCTAAGAAAATAGATGTGCTTGATGGTAATTGATATAACACTTTAAGGCAAGTAAAAACAAATGCTCAATAAAATATTTCTTTTTGCCATTGGACTCATGATGAAAATTAATTTTAACAATTATTTCTTCCATCTCTCTAAGGAATTGTGGAGATTATCATCCTTCCATTTACTTACAGTTTCTCTGTTGTTGTTTTGGTGTAAGATATAGCTAATTAAAATCAATATGGATATATTCAATTCTTTAATCAAGTTATCTTTATGGATCATGGACCAAAGATCAAATATTAAAAGTACCAATGTATGTCTAGGGAGTGAGTCTTAGTATTTATTTCCTCCTTTTCTGCTATACACCTACAATCACAGTATCAGGTAGGAGTCATATACGAGAAAAGACCTCAGTACCCCAGCGTGTAAGACAGTACTCAGGAGAGGACAGGTGGCTCAGCGAGTAAGATCACCAGTTCCAGTGTTGGGATGATCTGGGGATCAAATCTGGGTTCAGATACTTAGCACCACACCCAGAAATAACTGGCTGTGTAACCTTGAGCAAGTTACTTAACCCCGATTGCTTTAAAAAAAATAAAACAGACAGTACTCAACACATATTTAGCATTTTATAAATGTTTATTGGATAATTTTGTAAGTTGCCATGGTAAAAAAAAATCCCCAAACAACCAACAAATAAATATAATAAAGGAAATGGGCAAGGAGGTGATATTAAAAAACAAACAAACAAACAAACAACCTAGAGAACAGTTGCAACTATATGCAAAAACTTCTTTCATGAAAAAGCAGGGTAGCTAAGATTTCTGTCCACTTAAACTTTTTTTTCCTTCATGACAAGAAAGGGCCCTTTGTAAAGCAATGGTGTAAAAAATAATACTTTGAAGATAAGCAAAAATAATGAAATCACACGCACATAGATATAAAAATGGCTAAAAAGTTAATGCAATAAAAGAAAGGGAAATCTTTTCAGTAACAGTGGTTTGAGCAAAGACACAGGGAAGAGCATTTATAAGATACATATGGGGAGTTGTTTAGTTTGACTAAATAACTGAGTATGCAAAGGAGAACAGTATGAAATAAGATAGGAGAGGTAGTTTGATACCAAATTTTGGAGCATCTTGAAAACTAGGAAAAGAAATTTAAAATTTAATTGAGAGACAGTAGATAGTCACTAAAAGGTGACCAAAGAAAGATAATTTAATTAATTAATTTAACATTTTAAAAAAATGTGGTTCGTATACATCAGGGCCTGTGAAATTTAAAGAAAAAAAATAAAGTTCCTACTTGCAAGAAGCTTACATTCTAATGGTTTGCATAAGTGGTTATTAAAAATAACAAGAATAATTATGTCAGTGAGAGAGATAATAAAGTCCAGAGTGAGGGCATCAGCAATTGAGGGAATCAGGAAAGGCTTTATGAGGAAAGTGTTGCTTAATCTTCATCAGGAAGGAGGGGGGATATTTTATGAGGCAGAAATGAAGAGGAAATGCATTCCAGGAATGAGTGTAGTCAGTGTAAAGGCAAGAATATGGAAGATGTAATGAAATGTATGAGGAAGAATCCTTTGGATCACAGAATATGGGAAAGGAGTAATATGTAAAGAAGTGGGAAAGGCATTATGGGGCAAGTTTATGAAGAAATTTAAAAAATAGAGAAGTTTATATTTGATATTACAGGCATTAATGTGCCATAGAAGGGTGTTTTTTTTTCATTTTGTTGTTAGCAGGAGAGTTACATTAACAAATCTGTACTTGACAGAAATAATAGTTTTGTGGGGGATTGAATGGAGAGGTGAGGAATTTGAGACAGAAAATTAGAAGGCTCTTGGAAGAAGTCACTATACATTATGATGATCAGATCTGAAGCAGTGTGAAAGATGTCTTGGAAGGCAGAGAGTGTGGTGGAGGTTGTGAGAACTGAATCAAGTCCATAATTTTAGAAGACAAGAAAAATATTTTTTATTTATTTTAAAATATTTTAATTTAATTTAATTTTAATTTGTTATTTAATATAATAATATTATATATTTTATATTATAATTATATATACTGTGAATTATATATAATTGATATAATAATGTATTATTTAATAATAATTTTAAATAATTAAAATATTTATTATTATAAAGTATGTAGAGGACAAGACAACAAAAATTATTATATCTTAGACTTGACAATAATGAATATTCATATTAGCGTTATATTTCTCACTGCAAAATTTCTCCTTAAATATGTTAATATAATTCTAAGAAGGCTCATTGACCAAAACATTTCAACTGGCTGCTGAAATTAAGATAATTTTCAGGTTTTATTTGATTTAATGCAATACTAATGTAAAGTGGTTAATTGTTGTAATTATCCCCAATGCCATTTCTATAATCAAAAAAAGGAATAAATAAAGCACATAGTCTCTTTTTAAAAATCTATGTACTGAAAAAGAGATGGTATCACCAATTGATTTCTGGTGTTCTAGATTACTTGTGCATTTAACAAGTGTAAAATAAAGGCTTCCAAAACAGAAAAAAAATGTAAAGAAGTAAATTTCAAAACTAGGTAGATGTTCAGGAATTTTTTTGTATGTGATTAGAGGGAAAAAAGTAATTCTTCAGTCTGTACATAAGCAGCAATTAAGGAGGAGAATTTTCCCATAAAATGAATTTTTAAAATACAGATCTTAAGCTGAATTTCTACATGTGTTTCCTGACAATTCACATTTATTATGCAACTACTAAGTTCCAGGTACTATATTAGAGGATTTCTATTGATCTTTTAGTTGAGAGTCAATTATGGGAGAGTAAAAGAGTTACTCTACAATCGTGAAAATCCAGATGATATTTGATAGTATGCTTATATCATAAATCCACTCTACAAGATTGCATTACATTCTTCAGTAATTTTCAGCAACATAGAAGAAGGAAGGCACATGATAAGGAGAAATAGCAGCAGAAGAGGGCAATGCATTCAATTGTATAAATTTGCCAAGTATTACCTCAAATACTGAATGAGAAAAGCAAGAAGATAGCAGGAGAGATTGAGTGAAAGAATAAGAAATAGTATAGGAATTACACATCAGATGTTTAGAATGGATAGGCAAAATTTAGTCAGTCAAACATTTATTAAAAGCCTCCTATTTCCAGGAATGGGAAACTTTTCTTAGAGATGAATCTGAGAGTATTGAAGCATCAGGATCATTTTTTTTTTATTTTATGGAGGCAATTGGTGTTGTGTCTTACCCAGCATCACACAGCTTAGTGAATGACTAAGACCAGATTTGAACTCAGATCCTCCTAAATCCAAGGCCAAGGTTCTATCTCTGTGTTACCTAGTCATCCTAGGCTCAAATAATTTTGAGTAATGGTCAGATCAAGAATCAACTTTGTTGATGAAATCGAATGAAGATGGAAGTTATGAGATTTGAAGGGGCAAATGAAATGTGAGGCTAGGAGACTTAATGTACATTGACAGGAAGGTTGAGGTCCCTAAATATAAAGGCAGGTTTTGTGTAAGAGAGAAAAAATGTAGTAAGGTACTGAATTGAGAAAAGAGGAACAATGCCTTGGACTTTGACAGATAAATGCAAAAGTGATGGATAAGGTGATTAAGATAGAGTGAAGCTCAAAGCAAGTTATGTTGTCAATTAACAGTCACAAAGTGAAATCTTGATGGTGAGAGAAAAGAGCAAGTGATATACCCATTCCCCCTCCTGCCTCTATTCTTTGAGAGTTATGAGAGAAGAAACATTTGGGTTTGGAGAAAGTTGCCATAGACTCTAAGGAGAAAAATATTTTTGTTATTTTTTCCAAATTACATGCAAGGACAATTCTTGATATTCATTTTTTCTTCAAATTTTGAATTTCAAATTCTCTCCCTTCCTCGCCTACCCCTTTATTGATAAGACAAGCAATTTGGTATAGGTTATACATATACAGTCATGCAAAACATTTCCACGTTAGTCATGTTGTGAAAGAAAACACAGAAAAGAAAAGTAAAAAAAGTATGCTGTGATTTTCATTCAGGCCCTATTAGGTTTTTTTCTTTGAGATGGATAGTGTTTTTCATCATAAATCCTTCAGAATTGTCTTGCATCATTGTATTGCAGAAAATAGCTGTCATTAACAAGTGATCCATCATACAATAATGATTTTCCTGTATACAGTTTTCTCCTGGTTCTGTTCATTTCACCTTGTATGAGTTCATGTAAATCTTTCCAGGATTCTTTGAGAGCATCCTGCTTGTCATTTCTTATAGTACAGTAGAATTCCATCACAATCACATACTGCAACTTAGTCATTCCCCAATTGATAGACATTCCCTCAATTTCCAATTATTTTTCACCACTAAAAGATCTACTATATTTTCATACATATGTATTCATTTCCTTTTGAGAACAATATTTTAATAACACAAGAAAACAGGTAAGATTTGATTTAGCATAAAATGAACTTAGTTAACAACAAAACAAGCAATCAAGATACCATAATAGAACTAGGGAAAAGAATGGTATAGTTTGCAAAAAGGGAAAGATTGGTAGCTACTGATCAGATTATGGGATGACACAGAAGGGATAGAGTTCTTATGCACCATTACTCTGAACGACAGGGAAATGTTGATCAACAGCTAAAAATCTACCTGCTAAATATGAAATAGCTTGTAAAGAATGACCAGTTTATGAGGCTCACCTGCTTTCTATTGTGATCATAAAGTTAACATGAGCCCTCATCATCTCCTTTTGTGCTCCATCCCCCAGATAGTCCAAGTTCCTTCGTATTCTGACATGCTTTAGCAAAATGATGATAAAGTGGTGGTCAGGTCCTTGGAGGATGAAATGAACTTATGATACACTCCCCGTCTTAGAACATCATTGTAAGAGAGTGGAGTATAAGATTTATGTAGAATCTACTTCACACACTGCCCCAGGCTCTTTGTTACCCAGAAACAAAGGCTACCACAGTACATTAGATACAATGAGTCTGTAATGGCTTAAAGTCCCTATCATATGAGATACCTTGTAATCCACAGCACTTAGAGACATACCTGAGTAGATAAAAAGGTAATTTAATAGGACAAAGTAGTAGCATTTGGGAGAATGTGAAACCCCCCTGCAGAAGTTAGAAATTGTTCTGACTATTGAATAAAGCCAGCTATTCTGAATGATGGAAATGAAGATGGAGAGCATTTGGGCATTAGGAAAAGCCAATTCAAAAGCACAGAAATGTGAAATGGATCATTAGGTATAGTACATCAGCCAATGTGGCTACACGATATAGTGCAAGAAGTAGAATAACATATAAGAAGACTAGAAGAACAGGAAGAAACTAGGCTGTGAAAAGCTTTAAAGTCCTTATAGAAAAGATTGCATCTTATCTTCAGGCTAACAGGGATTCATTGTATTTCATTGATTTAGAAAAGTGATATAGTTAGACCTATACTTCAGGAATATTTGTTTGATTGCTTTGGAGATGGTGGATTGGATTGGGGAGAAGTTATATTCTGAGAGACCAGTTATGAAGCTATTTCAAAGTCTGGGGTAGAGAAGTTAAGTTTTTGAGCTAGGTTTATGACTATGAGAGTGAAGAGAAAGGGATATATACAAGAGATATTGTTAAATTTGAAATAATCGGATTTGGCAACTGATTTCAATGAATGGGAGTAAAGATTTGAGGATGACATTAAAATCCAGAAATTCAATTACTAGAAAGATGGTGATGCCTTTACAGTAATATAGAAGTTTTGGAGATAAGTTTTATGGTAAAAGTAACTAGAACTATGCTCAATATTTTGAATTTGAAATTCCTATAGGATATCTAGTAATAAATGTCTAACAGGTAGTTGGTAATGTGAGACTAGCACTCCAACTGGATATACAGGATTGGATGATACCAGCATAGAGATGATCATTTAATCCACAAAAGTTGATGAGCTCAAAAATATAGTATAGACAGAAAAAAGAGGACTACAGACAGATTCTTGAGGTATACTCCCAATTAGTACACATATAGGAGATGAAGGTCCAACAAAGGAGACCAATAAGGATGTTCAGACAGATAGCAAGAGATCGGAGAAAGAAGAATGCCAAAATTCCAGAGAATAGAGTACATAGGAAGAGATACCAACAATCCCAAAAGAGATGCCCCAAAAGAAGCCAACAATGCCAAAGACTGCAGTGAGGTTCAAAAGGACTCTGAGAATTGAGAAAAGGCTATTAAATTTGATGATCAAATTTTTTTTATAACTTTAGAGGGAAGAAGTTTTATTGGATTATGATGTCAGAAGGCAATTTCATTGGTTTTAGTTGAAAATGTGAGAAAAGGAAATAGAGACAAGAAATATATATTTTTTTCAAGGAATTTAGCTAAGAGGAGAGTTATAAGACAATGCCTAACGGGTAGTGAACTAATGGCACAAATCTTGGTGAATTTATCGTCTTTAGGTTACAGAATTCTACCAATGATAGTTGTGCATGAAATGTCTTCAACTCATCAAGGACATAGCAGCCAGAAAAGGAGGTAGTAGATCACATAAATAGATCGATAATGGAAAATCGCTTTTTTGTTGTGCTTCTGTGTGGAGTTAAATGGAGGCATCAGTCTCACTGATTCCTCCAAAATCACTGAAGTACAAAGGCAAGACAAAAGTAAAGATGATGGACAATGGCCTGGGATGTAGTGGGTGACTCTGACCTTTCTAAATAAAGGTCTTTTCCAAGTCTCAGTTTGTATAAGCTAGTGCCCCTTGAATTACTAAAGCCTATGTAAGAATTGAGACAAAAGATGACTTGATTTGCCATTACAAAAATATCAATCTGGGAAAAAAGAACCACAAACTTTCTGGTCAGAGCAGAAAACAATTGCTATTTATACTCATTTTACCAACAACATATAGCCAGAGGAAGGCTTCCAGTTCTAAAATAAGCCAGCACAAAAAAATCTGCCTGGAAGATATATAGAGATATTAAATTTTATAGTATAGATTGTGAGGCCATGTATGAATTTCCATCTTCACCAATGGAGAACCTACCCACAAAACTAGGTTGGTGCAGTGGATAAAGTGCTGGACCTAGGGATGAGAACTTCTGAGTTCAAATCTGGCTTCAAACCTTACTAGCTGTGTGACCCTGGGCAAGTTCCTTAATTGCTTTTTGACTAATTTCCTTACCTGTGAAATGGGGATAATAATAGCACCTGCTTCTCAGGGTTGTTGTGTGAATTAAAGGAGATAATATTTGTAAAGCATTTACCATCATTTTTGAAACATAGTTAAGTGCTATGTGTAAGTAATTATTATTACTGTAAAATGGTTCCATTATAATATTTAACTACATTTACATATTGTGTGATTACTGAAAGACATAAAAGAGTAAATCACCTAGTAAAATGATTAATCAGGGTTTTATTTACATTTCCATTTAATCATTCAGAACATGAAAATATTGATTGAGTCACCTACCATGATCAAGGGGTGAGAGATTTTGTTAAGATTAACAGTTCAAAGAGAGTTATTGAAGTTTATTCTATAGATAATTAGACAGGGTCCAAGCAAAATAAGAACAATGTGTGATCAGTACATAGTTCCATAGTTCCATAGATCCATGCTATTAGCAGAGGGAAAAAAAAGGACATTGGAAAGTAGTCTGAATTCAGAAAGCATATGTATAGAATCTGGGGATAGAGTGCTAAAGAGAGAGGCACACAAAGATAAAATGATTTGGGAAATTGAACAGATTGACTAAGGAAAATCAAAAGAATCAACTCAAGAAAGTCCTTTTCTATCATTCCTTTGCTAGGTATAATCACCACATCCATAGAAGATGGAAGAAGAAGCGCATGCAATCTACTTGCATACAGAAACTGAACAACAAAAGAGAAGTGATATCCAAGCACATTTAGTTTATGCCTCCCATGGTGCCTAGCACAGGGTTCTTTATTGAGAGAAAATGGTTCCTTTATTAATGTTAGTTTGTAAATTGATAACACTCTAATGTCATATTATCAGGGGTACAGATAAATATCTTGCCTTCTCAGTGAGAGGAGGAATAGAATTGAGAAAGCAAAATAAAATAAAAATTATATTAAAAAAGAATAAATTGTTTGACAAATTAGCCCACAAAACAGAATTTTAAAGAAGACCTAAATAAATTAACTTGCTACTGTCCTATGTTTGAGAACATTAATCATACTTTTTTTTTCTTTTAGGAAAGCACAAACATACCTACCCATATGCAGGAAAAAACATGAATAGCTCAAGTAGGAGAATTGTACAGATTTCATGTCCTTTCTTTTCAGACAACAGAAAGTTGCTTTTTCTTCCCTATTTCATATTACTGCTGAGAAATATCAAGAATGGTGCTAACTGTAGCCACAATTGTTCAACTTAATTCAATTCTATCAGTAGCAATATCCAACAGAGATTTGAACTAGATTTTGCTACTGAGACTACTTCCATTGAATGGCTGTGATAAAAAAGGATAACCCCAGAGATAGTCTTCCTTTCTCTAAAAATTAGATTTGTCTTTTGCTTGGATATAGCTATGCCTGAACTCCAGTTACTCTCTGGTCAAATGAAGTGAAAGCAATTAGCAAAATCACATTCTGTTTTCGGAATTCAGTAAGACTAAAGATCATGTGGTGTGTCCATGCATACATATATGTTTGTGTGCTCAGACTGTTAGGAAGTGTAAATTAATCATTTGAAGTACACTACTGTAGGTAGTAGATATGCATGACTTATTGTTTATAAAATCTTATGTAAGTGGAATAAAACTTCTACTTTTTACTTCACTACCAGCTGAAAATTGGATAAGATTTGTTCATATGAAATTTGGAATCAGTCAAAGGACTGCACTTGAGGACATAGAGGGCCACATGTGGCCTCAAGGCCACAGGTTCTTTACCCCTGAAGTCTATTCCTACATAAACTTCTAAAGAATTTCATTTGTAGATCTATCTGAACCAAGAGTTCTGTGCTTCACATGTGAGGTTAGTTTAAAAAAAAAGTTAAGCATATGGGAGGAGAATAAGATGTAGCTATTCTTTTTGTTCTAAACTCCCCCCCCCCCCCCAATACTAACTGTAGACCTTCAATGTTCTTTCTTAGACCTTTTCTCTTTTCCCTCTATAACATTTCATTTGGTGAACTCATCAGCTTCTCTGGATTCAATTGTCATCTCTTTGCTGAAGAATGTTGGAGCTATTTGTTTAGTCCTAAATATCTGACCTTTAGTTTCACTTCTCCAGCTACCTATTAGATATCTGGAACTGGACTTTTTTAAACTCAATATGTACAAAAATAAATTCATTATTTCCCTCCTCTTCAAATTCTACTCCTCCTCCATTCCTGTTACTGCCAAGAACATCAACATCCAACCTAAGCACAGTCTAGATAACACTCTGGACACCTTATTTACTTCTCCCACTCCCACCTAATTGAACCTGCTGCCATGGTCTCTATATTCTAATTATGCAAAGTATGTCTTGTATGCCTCTTTTCTCTTCTGACATTGCCACCCTACTGCTATGGGCATCATGCCTCATGCTTGCACTGTCCCAATAGTCTATTTATTGGTTTCCTTTTCTCAAATATCTCCCTACTCTGATCTATCTTCCATTCAGCTCTCAAAAGTGATGTTATTTATGTCTAGATCTATGTCACTTCTATTTAAAAAATTCAAATGGCACCATATTCATCTTCAGGAGCAAATATATAAGCCTATTTGTCTTTTAGAGACCTTCATAAACTGATACCTTTATAGCTTTCCAGTATTGCAACTTAATCTGTTTCACATAATCTGCAATTAATTGTCACTGGTGCCCTTTTTGTTTTTTGGACATCACACTGCATCTCCTTACTTCAGGCAATTTCATTGGCTGTCCTAAAGGAAAATAATATTTTTTTCCCTCTTCATCCACACCTCCTGACTTCTATAAGACTTCCTTTAGGTCCCAGGTAAAACCAACTTTGGCCTTCTGAAAGAAACTCATTGTTGCTCCTTAATAGTGTCTTACCTATCTATATCTTCCTTCCTTCCTTCCTTCCTTCCTTCCTTCCTTCCTTCCTTCCTTCCATCCATCCATCCATCCATCCATCCATCCATCCATCTATCTATATATCTATCTATCTATCTATCTATCTATCTATCTGTCTATCTATCTATCTATCTATCATCTATCATCTATCTATCTATCTATCTATACAGCTATACAGCTATACAGCTATATATCTCTCTCATCTATCTAATCTTTATCCTGTTTGTACATAGTTGTCTCCATGTTATCTCTTCTATTGATCTGGGAACTCCTTGAGAGCATGGACAATTTTTGGTTTATTCTGTGTTGTTTAGTAATTGACTTTCCTTTGATTCCCTATGCTTAGAAAAGTCCTTCCCCCATGGTAGAAATATAATAATAAATCCTTATTGATTTGTCAACTTCTTGATGAACAGAATTTGCTGCCACAAAGATGGCAAATGAATGTCTGTAGAGCATTGTAAATTGTAGAGCATTGTAGAGTTATCTGTAAATTATTTTTTAAATAGTTTAGAAATTTTATTCTAATAGTTTTAATTACAGTCCTTGTTTGTTGAAACGAAAACTGAAAACAAGTATACAAAGCAGTCAATTACTAATTGTGTTTTGAAAACAGTAAGATTTTCCACAACACCAAACAAAACAGTTCTGAGTTTTTGCCAGGATAAGGTTTAACAGTTTCAGTTTCTTCAGTGTTTATCAAAATACAAAAGAAAAAAAAAGGAAAGTTTTTTTTTCAGATGACAGATATGATCCTTGTAGTAATGAAGGGTAGTAAAGAACACTTTACACATGTGCAAATAGGATGATTATTTCAAAATGGGATCGAAAACTTCGAGAATGAAATGACTCCCCGAGCTCTCATGATCATTTTTTTTTTCAAAATCTAGCCACTATAGAGAAATGCCTGCTGTTCTGGACTGTGTTTTTGAAATATATCCAGCCAAGATTTTGGGGGTAATGTAGCCTGTATTTACTGTGGAGAGGTTTCAAATAGAAACACCACACACTTGACCAAAAATGAAAGACTTTTTTTGTTGTTGTTGCTGTTGTCCAAATATGTGAGAAAGCCCTCCTCAGTGTTTATAACCAGCCATTATTGTTTGCTTCCTAAAAGTTATTCAAGTGTGATGGAGAACTAATCACAGCCTGACCTGAACTGCAGGGGGTGGGATAGGGGTAGGAATTCTAGTGATAAAACAGTTTATGTTTGAAGATCTAGTGCTCTCAATGTGGAGCCTACTCTGAACCAAAACCTCAATGCTTCTTTTTCCTTAATAAGTATCATGTAAGCACAAATACAGGCACAAACCTATGAAATACACAAAGATATAACATTACATTTATCTCTATTTTAATCATGCAAAATTGATCACTTGTTTGATTTTCATTATGAATTCTCAAGATTCGAATGAGAAACTGCAGTCAATTACAATGGATTGATATTCAAGTTATTAGTGCAAAACCTACATGGAATATATATTTTCTATTCTGTGTATTCAAGTGTTTTAATTATATTTTGATTTTTATTTTTACTATTTAAAAGAATAAACTGAGTTCAGTTTAAAAAACAATTACCAAACTAGATCTCAACACAGATCTCAAAAGTCACTAGAAGTATCTTTTGGCTCTGCTGCTGCACATCAACCCTCTGAAACCCAAGTATCAATGTGCTTAAAATCCTTTCCCAGTGCTAAACAGTGAGTTGATATTTTTTACAATAACATAACAAAAATACTAATAATGTATTATATTATATTAAATTTAAAAAGTATAACATTATATTATATTAAATAAAAAAGTAATAATGCATAGCAGTTCAAGAAAATGATAAAATGGAAACAAAAACTGTTTACATCAAATAAGAAATCTTTGTGCAGACCTGTATTTGGTATATTTACAGCATGGGGCAATACATGTGATGATAAGGGGTAGGAAATATGGCTTCCAGCACTCAATACCACAAAGCACAGTTTGCCACATGAGAGTAAAGCAAAGGGTACAAAGCAGGAAATAAGAAGGAGAGAATGAAAGAGGGAGGAGGAACTTTTGTTGTTTCATTTCTGGTATCTGAGCTGATTGGACAAACCAGTCCAGTCCCTCATAGAGTCCATCTTTCTAGCGGCACAGGTGGCCTGGATTTATCGGTTTCTGTGATGAAGACCAGTCAGCTGCATTCATGGCATTGGGAAGATCCTTTTTGTTAGCAAACATTAATAAGATGGCATCTCTAAGCTCATCCTATGTCAACATTCCCGTAATTCTAGGGTCTCATTTATTTGTTTTTTGTCATCATTGTCAACCACAAAAATCATTCCCTGTGTGTTCTTGAAGCAATGGCATCATGGAGTCAGATCTTGTCCTTGCCACCTATATTTCAACTAGGAAGTTTATATTTTTGTATTCTACAGTTTCTATGTTGAAATATTTAGTGGGAATAGTATTTACAACCCAGTTTCAGTTTATACAACAAAAAAGTTATCTTTTTTCAGTATACAGATCAGCCATTAGAAGCTGCATTTCTTTTTTGCCAAAGTGTCCCTTGAAAAAATAAGCAAATATATTACCCATATTCCAAGTACCATGTGTTAAATGTTGACAAAAGAAATCTCTCCACTCCTAAAGCTTAGTCTTCTTGGCTCCTCATGTTGGAGCTGCTGCCTATTGTTTTTATCAGTCCTTCAGGCATTGGTTTCACTCCCACAAGATGGTGGTTCCCCCCTTCTCCCATCTGTAAATTCTTACTTTGTTTATGTCTTTATTTAAATGGACTTTGACATTTCTTAAAATAAGAACTCCCAAACCGACTGAAGTCACTAGCCCTTGGACTTGGTTTTTATTTTTCCCTGAGTCTCATATTTTGGCATGAATTTTTAGGTAAGGGAAATGCAAATTTACTTTCATGCTCCTACTAACCTGACAATAATATGAACCCTTACTTGAACAAAGAAGCCAGAGGCATTGAGCAAAAGAATCTGGGCTTACCATTACCATTCCCCTCCTTGCCCCCATAAAATCAAGTTATTAGCTAGGCTTATGGAATTTTCTTCATTCTACTCAGAGGTTTGTAGTAAATTCTAATTTTTGTTTGGGTGATCCACTTATTTGTTATCCTTATAACATCATTCATGTAGTATAATGTCAAATGAAAGATTGCATTCATTGGGTTAACCTGAAGTCTTCTTCATTTGCCATGTTCTCCAAAAGAAAGATTTTATAATATAAAAGAAGCTAAAAAAGATGAACAATAAGATATAATTTGTTCCAAATGAATTGGGGCTGTGTAAAAAAAAAAACCTGAATCCAATAACCAAACATGAAGGTTTGTCATTGCTGAGTGAGATTACTTGAAAGAGTATGGCAAAGGTATTGTAGGACACTTAAAAAGAGAAATCCCACAGATCTAAGCACATTTTTTCACTTACTGTATTTTTTCTCATGGTATTATTTCCTTTTGATCTGTTTCTTCCACAAATGTGATGAATATGGAAATGTATTTTTTGTGATAGCAGATATATAAACTATATCCAACTGCCTATCATATTCAGAAGTGTGCAGGGAAGGGAGAAAAATTTGGAATTCAAAACCTTGTGGAATTAAATGCTAATTTTTTGCTTGATATGTAACTGGAGGAAAATGTGTAAATGGGGAAATCCCAAAACTATTTTGGGAATAATATTATTTTTCTCTAATTCTATTTATTAATATTTTCCAGTTACTTAGAGAAGCAATTTTAATTTTCTTGTTCTTTTCACTTTGACTTCTAAATTCTTTCCTTCTCTCCCATGATCTATCCATAAGACACCAACCAATTTGATATGGATTATACTTTCGTGGTCTTGAAAAACATATTTTTGCATCAGTAGTCATGTTGAAAAAGAAAATACACCAAAAAATAAAGCAAAAAAATAGTATGCTTTGATCTATATTCAGATTGCATCAGTTCTTTCTCTGAAAGTAGTTTTTTTTTTCCCCACCAAAAAGTCCTTTCTAATTGTCTTGGATCTATGTATTGCAAGGCATCCTCAGTCAATCATTGTAACATATGGCTATTGCTGTGTGCAGTGTTCTTCTGGTTCTGCTTGTTTCATTCTACATCTACAATTCATGTCATTCTTTCCATGGTTTCTTTTTTTTAAGCATCTGATCATAATTTCTTACAGCATAAAAATATTCCACCACAATCATTGTTCAACCATTTCCTAATCAAGAAGCTTACGTTCAGTGTTTGTTTCTTTGGCACCACAAAAATTGCAGCTGTGGGGGGTGAGGGTGGAGGCAAGATGGCAGATTAAAAGCAGGAACTTGCTTGAACTCCTGTTCCAACCATCTCCAATACCTATGGAAGTGACTCTAAACAAATGCTAGTGCTACAGAACCCAAAAAGTGACAAATAGAAACAAATTCCCCACTGAAGGCAACAGGAAGGGTCTATCACACTGAGCTAGGAGCACAGCACAATCCTACATGAGCCGTGCCAGCCCAGACCCATGGCACAGACTGGATAGAGCACACTTCAGAGGACTAATTCACTTACAGCTGTGATGGTTTCTAAATTTCTCAACCCATAAACACGAAAGAGAAAGTAAAAGGTCAGTGGGTAACTCCGTTGTAATTGGGTGAGAGAAGAGCGAGTTCTGGCTCCTGTCCCCATGGTGGTAGAGCTGGTAGAAGTGGTGGAGACTGCAGCTTCTACCTCATGGCTGACTCCTGAGCTCCAGGTCTATAGATCATAGGGGGACCAAATGACTGTTCAGAGCATAATTGCTCTTCCTTTGACCTGCTTAGATCTAGGTCGCAGTCTTGGGTGGTGGTGCTGGGGTGGGGAGCACTAGCATGGCAGGGCTTGTGGCAGTGGTAGAGATGGCATCCTCCTCACAGTTCTGAGGTAGGTGCCTAGAAGAAGCTCTGATAACAGCTGTGTAAAAACCCAGAAATTTGGAAAATATCACTCTCCACTCTGGAAGCAGAGTTATACTGTGGCAAAGAGATCAAAAGTTAAGTAATTGGTTGAGAAAATGAGCAAACAGAGGAAGACAAATAAGAGAATCATTTTTTTTGGTGACAAAGATGATCAAAACAGAATCAGAAGAAGACAGCAAAGTCAAAACTCCTGCATCAAAAGCCTCCAGGAAAAACATGATTTGATTACAGGGCATGAAAGAGCTCCTGAAGGATTTTGAAAATCAAGTGAGAGAAGCAGAGGAAAAATTGGGAAGAGAAATGAGAATGATGCAAGAAAATCATGAAAAATGAGTCTACAGCCTGTTAAAGGAGACCTGAAAAAATACTGAAGAAAATAACATCTTGCAAAATAGACTAACTAAAAAGGCAAAAGAGGCCCAAAAAGCCAATGAAGAGAAGAAAGCCTTAAAAAGCCAAATTGCACAAATGGAAAAGGAACTTAAAAAACTCACTGAAGAAAATAAATTCTTCAAATTTAGATTGGAGCAATTGGTATGAGAAATCAAGATACTATAAAACAGATCCAAACAAATGAAAAAAAAAAATAAAAGGCAATGTGAAATATCTCATTGGAAAAAACACGGACCTGGAAAACAAATCCAGGAAAGATAATGTTTAAAATATAGGACTACCTGAGAGATGAGGAAATAGGAAATCACAATGGGAAAGAAGGAAGCTGAGGAGAAGGGAAAGGCAAGAAAATCCAACAGAGCTTATTAAAGGAAGCAAGAACAACGAAATACAGAGGACAACATGGACTCTATACTCACATCTGAGACCACAGAAGGAAATATGAAGTGGTCTCAGGCCCAAAAAAGCATTCTTGGAGGAGCTCAAAGAAAGAATTGAAAAGGAAAATTAGAGAGGTAGAAGATAAATGTAAAATGACTGTGACCAAATTGGAAAAAGTCTCACTGAAGAAAACAAATCCTTTTTTGGAGAGGTATTTTCTCCAGTTAGATTTTGAATGTCCTGTCCCAGTTCACAAATTTTACTTTTTAAGGATTTGTTTCCTTCAAAATTTAAAAACTAAATGAAGAAAATAATTTGCTAAAAATTAGAATCAGTCAAATCAAAGCTCAGGACTCTATGATGCACCAAGGGTCAATCAAGCAAAACAAGAAGATTGAAAAATTAGAAGAAAGTGTAAACTATCTCACTGGATAAAAAAGTGACCTAGAGAATAGATCCAGGAGAGATAACCTAAGAATTATTGGTCTACTGGAAACCCATGATGAAAAAAGCAACCTGGACAACATCCTCCAAGAGATTGTCAAAGAAAACTGTCCTAAAATCCTAGAATAAGAAGATAAAATAGGGGTGGCCAGGTGGCACACTGAATAAGAGTGCTGGCCCCAGAGTTGGAAGACCTGGGATTGAATCAAGCCTCAGATACTTAGCACCATGCCCAGAAATAACTGGCTGTGTAACTTTGAGCAAGTTACTTAACCCCAATTGCTTAAAAAAGAAAAACAAAAAGAAGATAAAATCGTTATCAAAAGAATTCACCTGTCTCCTGTTGAAAGAGATGCCAAATTGAAAACTCCAAGAAATATTGTAGCCAAATTCCAGAATTACAAGGTTAAGGAGAAAATACTACAAGCAGCCAAAAAGAAACAATTCAAGTGTCATGGAACTACAGTCAGGATTACACAGAACCTAGCAGCTTCTACATTAAAAGATTGGAATTTGATATTTTGTAAGGCAAAAGAGCTAGGACTGCAACCAAGGATCATCTCCCCAGCAAAACTGAGCATAATCTTTCAGGCAGGGAGATGGTCATTTAATGAAATAAGGGCCTTCCAGACTTTCCTGATGAAAGTGTCAGAGGTCAGTCAAAAATTTGATCTCCAATTACAAAACTCAAGAAAGACATAAAAAGGTAAACAAGGAAAACACACACTCACACACATACACACACACAGACTCACACACACATGCACATAATTTGGGATGCAGTAAGAGCAAACTGTTTACATCCCTATATGAGAAGCTATTACTTGTCTATATTGAAATTTATATGATTATCCTGACCTTTAAAAGGGATGTAAATAGAGAGTGTAAACTAATCTGATGATAAAAAAAAACTTATTAAGGGGTCTAAAGGGACTATAATGGAATAAAAGGAAAGGATGAGGCAGAAAAAGGTAAATTATGGCACACAAAGAGGCATAAAAACATACTATAGTAGAGTGGAAGGAAAGAGGGAGATGAACATCATATGACATTAACGTCATTGGTTCTGGTTCAAAGAGGGATCAACTTAATCAGTTAAGTTTAAAATTTTAATGTGAAAAGACACAAAAACTCATAATAGAGGGAAAAGAAGGAGGGAGAGGAGCACTGTATGAAATTTACTCTCATTGGTTTGGGGTCAAAAAGGGAATAAAATACTCTGATAAGTATAAAAATCCATTGTACCCTATAGGCAGAAGGAGGGGTAAGGGAGGATTAAGGGGGGGGGGGTAATAAGGGAGGGAAATAGTAGTAAGGCAAAAGGTAGGTAAAGAAGGGGGGGACACAGGGAGAGAATACTGATGCAAGCAATGGCCAAAAGGAAAACCCTTAAGGAGGGGAAGGGTGAAGGAAGAAACAAAAGCATAAACAGGGGAGGGAATAGGATGGAGGGAATGAGACAGATAGTAATCATTATTGTGAATGTGAATGTAATGAACTCTCCCATAAAATGGAGGCAGAGAGCAGAATAGATTAAAAACTAGTGAATTAACAAATAAAACTAAGAGCTGATTTTATGAAAAAAAAAACAATAAAATTGATAGACCCTGTGGTATATATATGGTAAAAAAAAAAAAAAGAAGAAAACGAAACTATGAGTATCAAAAATGAAACGGGTGAATCTACCTCTAATAAAGAGGAAATTAAAACAATAATTAGGAATTATTTTGCCAAATTGTATGCACATAAATTTGACAATCTTAGTGAAATGGATGAATGCTTACAAAAATATAGGTTGCCCAGATTAACTGAAGAGGAAGTAAATTACTTAACCCCATCTTGGAAAAAGAAATCATACAAGTCATTAATGAACTCCCCGGGAAAAAAATCTCCAGAGCCAGATGCATTCACTAGTGAATTATTTCAAACATTTAAAGAACAACTCATTCCAATATTCTACCAACTATTTGGGAAACTTAGTGAAGAAGGAGTCCTGCCAAATTATTTTTGTGATGCAAATATGGTACTGATACCTAAATCAGGAAGAGACAAAATGGAGAAAGAAAATTATAGACCAATTTCCCCCATGAATATAGATGCAAAAACTTTAAGTAAAATATTATCCAAAAGACTACAGCAACTTATCACAAGAAAAGTACACTTTGATCAGGTAGGATTTATTCCAGGAATGCAAGAATGGATTAATATTGGAAAACCATCAATATAATTGATCATATCAACAATAAAACTAGCAGAAACCAAATGATTATCTCAATAGATGCAGAAAAGACTTTTGGCAAAATACAACATCCATTCCTATTGAAGATACAAGAAAGTATAGGAATAAATGGAGTCTTCCTTAAAACAATAGGTAGCTTCTTTTTAAAGCTATCAGCAAGTATTATGTGTAATGGGGATAATCTAGAAGCATTTCCAGTAATATCAGGGATGAAACAAGGATGTCCACTATCACCCCTCTTATTCAATCTGGTACTAGAAATGTTAGCAGTAGCAATTAGAGAAGAAAAAGAAATCAAAGGAATCAAATTAGGCAAAGAGGAGACTAAGCTATCACTCTTTGTGGATGATATGATGATATACTTAGGGAATCCATAGAATAAAGTAAAAAAAAAAAACTCTTTGAGAAAATAAATAAATTTGGCAAAGTTGCAGGATATAAAATGAACCAACATAAATCCTTGGCATTTCTGTATATTTCTAATTAAATCCATCTGCAAGAGATATTAAGAGAAATCCCATTTAAAGTCACTGTAGACATAAAATATTTGGGAATATATTTGCCAAAACAAACCCAGCACCTATATGAACACAACCACAAAACACTTTTCACACAAATAAAGTCAGATGTAACTAATTGGAAAAACATCAATTGCTCATGAATGGGTCAAGCTAATATAATAAAAATGACAATTTTACTTAAATTACATATTTAATGCCATACCAATCAATTTACCAAAAAACTACTTTATAGAGCTAGAAAAAAATAGTAACAAAATTCATTTGGAAGAGCAAAAGGTTCAGAATATCAAGGGAATTAATGAAAAGAAATGCTAAGGAAGGTTGCTTACCCATACCAGATTTTAATCTGTATTATAATTTCAAAACTACTTGCTACTGGCTGAGGAATAGAATAGTGGATCAATGGAATAGCTTGGGTACAGGAGACACAGTAGTCAATGACTGTGGTTATCTACCGTTTGATAAACCCAAAGACCCCAGTCTTTGGGATAAGACCTCACTATGTGATAAAAAATGCTGGGAAAACTGGAATATAGTATGGCAGAAACAGGGCATAGACCATTATCTATCACCTTATGTCAAAATTAAGTCTAAATGGGTGCATGATTTGTGTATAAAGGCTAATACTGTAAGCAATCTGGGAAAGCAAGATAAGATTCTTGTGATAAGTTGCTGTAGTCTTTTGGATAATATTTTATTTAAAGTTTTTGCATCTATATTCATGGGGGAAATTGGTCTATAATTTTCTTTCTCTGTTTTGTCTCTTCCTGATTTAGGTATCAGTACCATATTTGCATCATAAAAATAGTTTACCTTTCAAATTTATGGAGAGGGGAAGACTTTATGACAAAAAAAGAATTAGAGAGCACTATACAATGCAAAATGGATAATTTTGATTACATGGAATTGAAAAGCTTCTGTACAAAAAAAGCCAATGTAACTAAGATTAGGAGGGAAGTGGAAAATTGGGAAAGAATTCTTACAACCAATGTCTCTGATAAAGGCCTCATCTCTAAAATTAAAAACTCAGGAAATTGAGTCAAATATAACTATAAGAATACAATTCATTCCCCAAATGATAAAGGGTCAAAGGATATGAACAGGCAGTTTTCAGAGATGAAATTAAAGATATCTATAAGCATATTAAAAAATACTCTAAATCAGTATTGATTAGAGAAATGCAAATCAAAAGAACTCTGAGGTATCACATCTCACCAGTCAGATTGTCTAAGATGACAAAACAGGAAAATGAAAAATGCTGGAGAGGATGTGAAAAAATTTCAACACTAATGTATTGCTGGTGGAGTTGAGAACTGATTCAGCCATTCTGGAGAGCAATATGGAATTATACCCAAAGGGCTATAAATAATTTCATACACTTTGACCCAGCAATACCACTTGTATCCCAAAGAGATCATAGAGGTGGGAGGAAGACCCATATATACAAAAGTCTTTATAGCATCTCTTTTTGTGGTGGCAAAGAATTAGACATTAAGGGGATGCCCATCAGTTGGGGAATAGCTAAACAAGTTGTGGTATATGAATGTAATGGAATACTATTGTGCTATAAGAAACGAGGAGCAGATGGCCTTCATATTTACCTGGAGAGGCTTATATGAACTGATGCTGATTGAGAAGAGCAGAACCAGGAGAAATTTGTATCCAATTACAGACACAACATATGTGCCACGACCAACTTTGATAGACTGGACTCTTCTCAGCAATGCAGGGTCATAAGTCAACTCCAAAAGACTCATGATGGAGAGAGATGTGTACATTCAGAGAAAGAACTAGAAAGAACAGAGTTTGAATGTAGATTGAAGCAAACTACCTGCTCTCTTTCTTTTTCTTTTTAGCTTTGTTTCCTCTTTCCCATTGTTCCTTCCATCTGTTATAATCCTTCTTTATAACCTGACTAAGATCTGATGGAAAAGTATTTTCAGATCCTATACTTGATTGTATGCCATCATGGGAGGGCGGAGGGAGGGTGAGAAAATTTTAAAGTCAAGGAATTGTGGAACTAAATCTTGTAAACTAAAAGTAAACAAACACATAAATAAAGACAAAAACAACAACCACAACATTGGGCTCTGTTCCTGGTGAATGGTCACTATCCTAAGCTTCATATATATATATATTTTAATCTTGCTCTTTCAAGAGCTAGAACTGGAGATGTTTAAATTTCCCATTCTTCTAACATGGAATAATCTAAGGTCTGCTTATTGTTCTCCTGACTTGTGCTAGACCCCTTCTGGTCTGTAGCCTGAGAACTCTAGAAGTCCTTGCTTGCAATTTACTGTCCCTTAAGGCCTTTTCTGACTTGCCAGGTCATTGTTATTCATTTCAGTTTCACCCTATTGAGATACAACTATCCTCTTGACCTTCCAAGTTGTCTTGGACTGGAAAGTCATTTCATTCTGTCCTTTTGTTGGCTCTGCCACTCCAGAATTCATTAGGAGATGTTACTGCAAAGTTGTCTGAAGGGGGATTTTGAAGAATTATGGTCAATTCAGAGAATTCATGGCTCCAACAAGGAGCAAAATATTGAAATAATTGTATAATCTTCACACATAATGACTTAGAAGGTAATTGTACTCTTTTATTTAAGTTTAGGCATTTCTTTTAAAGTGGCATGCTATAGTCACTCCCTGCATTTATTCATGCACACAGATACACACAAACATATACACACATTCTTTAAATTCTGGTAGACAGTTCTCAGAGATCTTATAAAAATCTTGTATTTCCACTTCAAGTTAAATGAATCTTATCCCTGCAGTCAAAGACCACTCATGGCCTATTTCCTCTTTTTTTTTCATAAATTTATTTTAGACTGAAACACCAGAGCACAAATACAGAATAGAGAAAAGAAACAAAAATATATCATGAACTTAAATATTGGAACTTAAATAAAAAGTTAGAAAGAAAAGAAAAGCATTTTGTGTGCATAACAGAACATGAGAGAGGATTCAAAATATGTAACAATAAATTTTCATTTCAAGAAATCCTATATGAGAAATAATACTCATTTTGTTGAGATCTTTTCTTTCCTTCCTTGTAAGTTTTCTTTTGTTTTCTGCTGTGTACTTTTTTACTTTGTTCTTTTTTTCCCCACCCCCCAATACCTCTCAGAAGACCACAATAAACTTTAGTTATATTTCTCTACAGCTCTAAATGTATACATACTCTCCCCCACCCCCAGAAGGCTACCATAATGTCTAGATATGTTTCTCCATAGCTGTAGATATATAGATATAGATGTATAGACCTTTACTTTCCCAAATCTATTCTACTCCTGAGCTTTGTTTTTATGTATGTGCATATCTCTTGTTTCCTATCCATCCTGTCTCCTCTATTTTACTTTTACTCACTAACTTGTACTCCTATGATTTGCCTACCCCACTCCAATGATCTCTCCCCTATCTTCCCATTCTCATAAATTTAAGTATTCTTCTATACCCCTATCTATCTGTTTCCTAATCTTCCACTCTAAAGATTCCTCCTCTGTCCTTTCCCCCTGTAGCGGAAAGCACCCCAGCATCCCAGGGTCGCTGCCAACACAGGTTCTTGGATCTGCTTTGTTAAAGGAAATCAACTCAAAATGGGTTAACAAGGTTACTTTAATCAGTCAAATATGTATTGTTTACCTAGTTCAGGGGAAAAAGGTCAGCACCCCGAACTTCAAAGTATACAGACAGAATTATCAAGACGGAGAAACAGATCAAATAGTTTTCAAACTGTCCAACCTTTACATCCATACCCAATCAACATCTGGGTTTTTCAAAGTGGAGGGGGGGGGGGCTC
>NW_027186349.1:3874429-3878556 GCF_028583685.1 Petaurus breviceps papuanus | reverse complement strand
TTTTCAAAGCCGAGGGGGGGGGGCTCTCAACAACGGCTTCCCAGAATCCAGATCAAATCACAGAACACTTCTCAAAGTGAGCCCCCAAAACAAAGCTACACATCGAGGTTTATATAGCCTTCTCCTGGCTCAGAGAATGTAACAACCTTCTGGATCCACTGGCCAATCAAAAAGTATCTACTGAAAAACAAACCTCCCACCCCAGGCTCCTGGTGCACTTTAGCCTAGGGGCAGGGAAGATCTTTAAATTTACATTCCCATTACACCCCCCTACCTATGTTCCTACCATTTCATTTCTTCTGAATTTAGAAGACTTTTATACTCTTTTAAATATATGTTCAATGTTGCCTCTTATTTTTTGGCCTTTTGGAGGGCAGTTGGGTTTAAGTAATTTGCCCAAGGTTACACAGATAGTTTTATTTTTGTGTGTGGGTGTTAAGTGTCTGAGGCTGGAACCGACTCTGGTCCTCCAGACTACAGGCCGGGGCTTTGCTCACTGTGCCACCTAGCCGCCCCCAATGTTTCCTCTTAAACCCTTTCCCAATGAAAGTAGGTTACCACAACTACCATCGCTCCTCCCTCATCTAATTCCTATGTATTAATTCTTCCACTTGAATCTCATTTGTATAAAAATAACCTTTTAAGGTATTCCTCAATGATTTTACCTTTTAAATTCATATCATACTCAGATTTACCACAATCTTTCTTATGAACTACTGAATTATTAATAAGAATCTTAGACCTACATTTTACATATATAAAAAATAAGCAGTCTGTCCTCATAGATCCCTTATAATCAGTCTTTGGTGTGTGCCTTATAGTTCTCTTGGTTCTTGTATGTAAATCATCAGTTAAGTTCAGGATTATTTTAACAAAGTCTGGAAAGTCTGCAACTATATCAAAAATCTATTTTTTTTCTTTCAAGATAATAGTTAACTTTAGAGGCTATGATATGTTTGGCTGGAGGCCCAGTTCTTTTGCTCTTCGATATGTTGTGTTGCAAGATATGTTGCTCTTTAATATCTCTGCTGCTAGGTATTGTGCAATTCTAATTGTAGCACCATCATATTTAAATTGTTTTAATCTTAATGTTTTTAATATTTTTTTTTCTTTGAGGTGGGGGTTTCATAATTTGACTGTCATATTCCTATGAGTTTGCCTCATAGGATCTCTTTTAAGTGACGATGGATGGATTTTTTTTTAAATTTCTGCTTCCTCCCCTTGTTCTAATGCTTCAGGAAAATTTTCTTTAATTATTTCCTGTATTATTTTATGAAGATCTTTTTTTGATCATAACTTTCAGTTAGTCCAATAATTTTTACATTCTTTTCTTCTTGATCTATTCTCCAAATCTTTTGTTTTTCTGATAAAATGTGTCACGTTCTCTTCTATTTTTTTCATTATTCATATTTCTTTTAATCATTTCTTGATCTCTTATAATTTCATCGATTTTAGTTTGCCCAATTCTGATTTTTAAGGTGTCATTTTTTTCCCTTAAGATTCTGGATCTCCTTTTCTATTTGGTTGACATTCCTTTCTTACCCTTCTAGCTTTTCTTGGATTATTCTTATTTTCTTTTTTAATTTTTCCTCCACCTCTGTCATTTGATTTTTAAAGTCTTTTTAAGATCTTTTATAAATTCTTTTTGGTCAGGTGACCATTTGACATTACTCTTTGGGGGTTTCTTTACTTTAGTATCCTTCTCTGAATATGAACTTCAGTCTTCTCTATTCCCATTATAACTTTCCATGGTTGGATTATTTCTCCTTTGCCTATCCATTTTTTTTTTGTTGTAATAACTTAATTATTTACAATCACCTCTAGCCCTGGGGTATCGGAAATGGTTCCTCTTGCCATAGATCTTCTGTTCTTCTCTCTAGCCTGAAACCAAAGTCAAACCTCTAACCTCCTATAAGTGCCCACAAGTCAGGGGCTTTCTGCCCCACTGCTTTTGCACTCATTGGGTGTGGGCTGGTTCCTTCTCTCCCCCACAGCTCTTTGCAGCACATCTGGGGCTAGCTTTCCTAGTCAGCAGAGATTCCCTAGATCTTCCTGAACTCAAACATCCAATTCCCCTCACTATCCCAGGGGTAAAATTTCTGGTGACCGGGGGCAGAGGCAGCCTCCCAAAGCAACTATCTCCAAGACTGGCAGCTTGTTGTTTAAGCACCTTGCCACTTGCTATTAAAATGGAACCTAGCCTGGAGGTGTTTACTTTTCACAGGGACCAAAACTAGTCCTGAGATTTTTCTTCCTATATTCTCAAATTGTCCCAGGAGGACCCTGGATATACCCCTGTTCTTATCTCCACTGACACTTTGTTCACCCTAAATTGCTATTTTAACTCTCTTGTGAGGAAAAGTCTTGAGAAGTTGGAACTTTCTGACACTGCCATCTTCCCAGAATCTTCTACCCATGGTCTATTTCTTAATCTTATAGGGTAGTAGCTGGTGAAGAAACAGTAGGGCAGATCTTATTTTTTTGAGGTCATCTCTTTGGCAATAAAAACACATATTGTAGTGATATAATCATTCCAATTTAAAGGAAACTGAAGAGAATGTTGTTTAGCTTTCAAAATCCTTACTTAATCTGTTATTTTTTCCTAACATGAATCAATGTGAAGATGTGTTTACTATTTTCTTAAAAGAACAAAAATGCTTTGTTTCTTTTCATCTTTCCTAAATGAGCCTCTATTGCTAAGACAAATTAATATGCCATTGATATTTCTGGAACTTCAGCAAATCAAGAATATGCTGGCTATAATGATCACCCCTGCCCAGCAGGTATCTCTAAGTGAATAACAAACAAAATTAGCTTTGTATGCAAACACTGCTTACAATAATCATTTGACAGAACCCAGCTAAAAAGTCTTTCTTTTCCTGACTAGAAATAAGCAGATTGCATACTACTTTAGTTCGTAATTTCAAAGAATGGGCCAATTAGTTAGCTTAAAAAGCTGCAACAACAAAACAGCTTTTAAAAATTGAATTCCTCCTCAACTTTTTTTTGGAAGGCTCAGTGCTGATTTCTTCTGTTTCTTTTAATTTTCTTCTTTAAAACTTACATTCTAATAGACTATTGAAGCATCTTTTTTTCTTATCTCTGTATTTCCTCATTTTTTTTCCCATCTTACAAAACCTCATTTATTTTGAAAGCAACTTTTGACTGCCAAGAAGAAAATTAAAATATATATTTCTTGCATTTTGATAAAATATGTATATATTTTTCAGTATTCTGATGTATAGCATTGTTTTGAAACAAAAATAACAGAATTTAAATGCAATCATTTTGGCAAATGAGTCTCCTTATCATTTATTATAATTTGTAAACTGAAAAGATTTGAAAAAAAAAAAACTGCCAGCACCAAGATTTAGTTCATAAGGAAAACTAAGCTCCCTCTACTCTGTCTCCCAAACATCTCACAAGTTACCCTTTGTTAGTAGTAGCTTGAAAATTCTGAAATGAATGTGTGACTATCAGATTGTCTCAGGAATATGAAGTAAATGGCATAGCATAAAAATGGGAATTTAGAGACATTCATCTCACTGTTAGCCTTGCAGTGGTTAGCAGCAAACAAGGGGAATAAGTTCAATAGAGCAAAAGGAAAAAAAAAAAAAGAAAAAAAATCCTAATGCTAATATTTGATTCTGATTATTCAGGTTTCCTAGGCATGAAAGAGGGGAAACTGATAGCATTTGGGGGGAAAATGATGTCAGGGTAGTGTTTGACAGAGTTGCTATGTTAGTACTTTTCATAAAATTGCTTTTAAGAACAAAATTCTGTAGTCATTTTGTAATTCTCCAATTCCTAGTTTAGAAATGATACCCTTCAAAGAACAGTCTAAATTTAGTAAAACTCTTCTTAAAGAAGAAAGTTATTTAATCTAATCTTTTTCTATTACTAACATATAAGATTACTTTTTCAATTTTAAAATGCATGAATATATTACCAAAAATTCGCACAAGCTACAAAGTTAAATTTCAAGGAAAGAAAACTGCAAAGTTGTATTCTCATGCTGTGTAATTCTTAACTGTACTCTGGAAAATTGATCAGCAACAGGGAAAATGAATAATTTTGGGGTTCATATTTTTTAAATTGAACATTACCTGTCAAATAAAATTGTAAAT
>NW_027186349.1:3847867-3874329 GCF_028583685.1 Petaurus breviceps papuanus | reverse complement strand
TCCTTCCTTCCTTCCTTCCTTCCTTCCTTCCTTCCTTCCTTCCTTCTCTCTCTCTCTTTCTTTCTCTGTCTCTCTATTTTCTTTTGTTTCTTTCCTAAATTGGATTTTTTAGCACCAATCCTAAAATTATTTCAAAGTAACTAATATCATGGAAAATTTGTTTTAACATTGTTCATAGAATGGACTCCATGCACTGACAAAACACTATTTAATTCAACAATATTTCAGGGGCGGCCAGGTGGCTCAGCGAGTAAGAGCACTGGCTTCAGTGTTGGGCTGACCTGGATCAAATCCGGGCTCAGATACTCAGCACCACACCCAGAAATAACTGGCCGTGTAACCTTGAGCAAGTTACTTAACCCCTATTGCTTTAAAAAAAAACAACAATATTTAGCAAACATTTTTAATCACAATACTGCTTGTTAGGAAAGATATGAAGATAAAAAATAATGTTCTTGCCTTACAGTTTAGTAGGAGTAATATAATATATATTGAAGTATAAGCAAATTATACATTAGAATATAATCAGTGCATATAATCTATACAAAATTCTGAGAGATAAGATAATGGAGAAATCATTTGGGAAAAGTAGGAAAGATTTTCAAAAGCAAGTGGTATGTTAATATAAGCTTACAACATTTTTAAAAATTTATTTTATATGAAGAATAGCATAATTTTATAAGACACTTGTAATATTCAGTCCTTGAAGTTTAATTTTGGCATTTTGAGTAAAATGGTTTAGTGATTCAGTCTAAACTGAGAACACCTTTATTAACTCAAAATTACAACAGATACACTATATAAAGTGAAAAAATATTATCCACCTACACTCACATCTTCCACCTCTAACAAAACATAGACTGGGAGTAGGGGGGAAAAATGAAATCCTTTTAAGGAATATCTTGCAGTGAAAACAAAACAAAATCAAACCTTAAGGGCTTTAAATGACAAAGCTAAAAAGAATCCTCAAAGACAATAACAACTATATATATATTTTTTTAAGCAATCAGGATTAAGTAACTTGCTCAAGGTTACATGGCCAGTTATTTCTGGGTGTTGTCCTAAATATCGGAGCCCAGATTTGATCCCCAGGTCATCCTGACACTGGAGCCGGTGCTCTTACTTGCTGTGCTACCTGGCCGCCCCAACAACTATAAATTTTTAAAAAAAGAAAAAAATCATTTTCAAAAAGAAACTCAGTATAACAATAACTAAACATTCAGAAGTTAAAAGCAGCTAACAACAAATACTTTCAATTTTTAGAAAAAAGAAATTTAAGGGAAAATTGGGCATTTATTAAAATGGATATAAAATTATGGAAAGGATGATAAATGATACTGATATTTCAATTAAAAATTTATTAAATACCTAATATGTGCTAGGCACTGTATTAAGCCCTTTGATAATTTTTAAAATTCATGGGAAAATTTCAATGAAAGAGTGAAAATTCTAAGGTAGAAACAAGAACAGATGGAAAAGACAACAAAAATTGAGTGAAAGAAGACACAAGACAATAAAACTAAAATAAGTTAACAAAAATACAGTACATGAGATTTGCAGCACATGAGAAATGAATTTCTACAAATCAAGAAAACTGAACAGACTATAGTGAGAAAATAAGAGAATTCTTCTTCTCCAGAAAAAAAAATAGGAATTTGATCACTATATTCTTAAGGATCAAGAGGGAAAATTGCCTATTACTTCTTAGTAATAACAGTCAAAAAACTACTGAAAGTTCATAGGATGTTGTTCCAGAAGAAAATACCCTCTTCTCCTTCAGAAATTTAATGAACATACAAAGGTGAAATATCAAAGAGAAAATTTTACAAGTGATGGATTTAAATTTCCACATCAAAATTAGTCTTTGAATTATTCTTTAGTGAAGATAAATTATTTTAAAGTCTGTTATAGGTACTTGTTCTTGGCTAAGCTGGGAGCAGGTACTGAGCTATCAGTGAAGGGCTGCTATTAAAGAGGCTGCTGAAGAGTCAGGCCAGACCTGGAAGCCCTGGGGGGGAACCTTGTTTCCCTGCTGCTTGGGCCTTGTAGGATGTCTGTACTATATGTGCTTCTGCTGACTCCTTGCATATACCTATTCACAGACATACCATATCAATACTATAGATGTATCATTATATTTCAATGTCTAGATAATTTTAAGTGTTCATATTATTCTTAACTGGAACACTCAGGCACATATTGGATCTTCCTATTATTATTCTTTGCTTTAGAGAACAGTGATATGAATAATTATGATTCAATTGATATTGCTTTGGAGAAATAAGAGTATTCTGGCAGCTTCATCAAGTGGAAGTTTTCTTCTAGTGCTACATCAAGTCCAGAAATTTCACAACTAAATGTGTAGATAAATAAAAACAAAACTTAAGCTACCATTTACACCATTTATTAAATGTGTTAATTAATTTAATTATTTTATTATTATATATTATATTTTAATATATTATATATTACAATATATAATATTATATATTAATATAGAAATTGTATTGCTATTATTAATAATTAATTAATTAAATTTATTAAATACCATTTAATCAAAAAGCCAGATTTGAACAGTGCTAAAATGAAGATTGCCCAGAAACCATGAAAAGGAATATCTCTTTCTTTAGCAAGTAATTTGTGAACCTATGTCTTGGTTTGTAAAGCTTAGGGCTTAGAAATAGGTTCCATGCAGAAAAAAATTGGAAAGAGTAACATGAACTGATTTTGGGTAAAGTGAGCAGAACCAAAAGTACATTGTACAATGATGATCATTTAATTTCAATTTAATAACCTCAATAAAGGCCAGAGCCTGAACTGATCAACCAGAAGAAGAATGTAAACCTAGTAGCTTCTTTGTTCTCTGAGTACACTCAGAGAACATCTCTTCCTATTTCAACAATGCCATATGGGGCTGACTTTATGTATATTAGGTATGAGACCATTAACCGAAGACACTGCCTTGAGTAATGGGGCTTTTTCTTATCTTAATATTTTTTAGACATATACTATGTTATGGCATGTTAGTGATAAAGAAAACTCTGATATACTGGATCATGATTTCAATTCATGCTTTGTCAACTCTCTTATTTTATTGTATTTACCACCAATTAAGAAAATTCCTTTCAGGGATGGCTATCTAGTGCAGTGAATAGAGCATTGACCCTGTAGTCAATAGGACCTGAGTTCAAATCCAGCCTCAGACACTTAACCCTAGCCATGTGACCTTGGCCAAGTCACTTAACCCCAATTGTCCTGCCCTCCACTCCAAAAATAAAAAAAAAAAGAATGAAAATTCCTTTCTCATACAATGATAAATATTTACGGAGATCATAAATTTGAGTGACATAGCCACCCTGAATTGGAATGGTTCTAGAACATAATTAAACTTTCTCATTCTTTTGTTCAAGCACTCAGATTCAGCTAGCTTTAAGGGAATAAACAATATGGATATGCATATAACCCATCCTATTTGCCTCCTTTAACCAAACTTTCACGTTGACAGCAGCAACAGTAACACTGTGCAATGATTAACTATGGTAAACTCGGGTCTTCTTAGCAATACTATGGTCTGAGACATTTCTAAAAGACTCATGATGGAAAATGCTAACCACATCAAGCGAAAGAACTATGGAGTCTGAATTCAGATTGAAGCATATTATTTTCACTTTGTTAATGTTTGTTTTCTTTCTCATGGTTTCTCTGGTTTTTTCCTTTAGTTCTGATAGTTCTTTAACAACATGACTTATGTGGCAAAATATTTTACATGATTATACATGTATAATCTGTATCAAATTGCTTGTTGTCTTGGGGAGAGGGGAGGGAAGGGAGAGAGGAAGAAAAATTTGGAACTCAAAATTTTGGTCAGACCTAGCTATAGGAAATCTGTGAAATGAAATATGTGACCTGGATTGTATCTGTGGCAGAATCTTGGCACCTGAGAGTAATAAGTAATTCTTTATAGAATCCGGTCAGTTTTTTGTTTCCAGGATATACTTTTCTAATATTCTTGTTCTCTTTTTTGTTTTGTTTTGGGTAGAGGTTGGTGGGAATGAGGGTGGAGTTGTGGTGCCAAAATGAAATGGAGGTGTATTTCAGCTTTCTTCTTTGTTTGAATGAATGAATTAATGAAACATTTATTAAATGCTTACTATATGAAAAGTCTTGAGTTAAGTGCTAGGGATATAAATGGAAAGTAAAGCAGTCCCTGAGTTCATCAATGAGATCATCTTGTAATGATGAAGACAAAATAAAATAAAATAAAAACTATATACATATATATATACACACATATATATATATTAAAAAGTTAATATGCATTATAAATTTGAGATAACAGAAGGAAGTCACTTGTTTTAAGGGAAACAGGGAAAATATTCCTGTAAAAGGTAGAATTTTATCTAAAACTTGAAGGAAACCAGGAAGGAGCAAAGAGGAAGGGAATGATTCCAGGCATAAAGTGAAATGAAAGTAATTGAAGTAGAAAAATGTAGTGTCTAAAGTGAAGGAAAGCTATGAGGCCAGTCTTAGTCTATCACAGAGTACAGGAGGGAAGGTAGGGCTGGCAAAGGGCAAAAGAGAGGAGCGCATAGAAAGGTATAAGAAGTCTAGAAGAGTAAGTGGGACTCAGGAATGACTGGGAATGTCAAATAAGATTTTATATTTGATCCTGGAAGTTAGAAGATAAGTTAGGTGAATAACTTTGAGAATCATAGGTATAGAAATGATCATTGAATCTATGAAAACTGATGAGATCGCTTAATAAAATAATATAGAAAATAGAAGCAGAGGATCCAGGAGACCCACATATTTAGCAGACTTCACATGAACAAAGATCCACCAAAGGAAACTTATAAGGAGTGGTGATAGGTATGAAGAGAACCAGGATTGGGTAGTGACATGGAAACTTGTAAAGAAGAGAGTATCAAGAAGTGGGTGATTGGGTGAAGCCCAGATGTTGGATAAGAAACAAGACTTCAGCATGGCTCCTGCTGCTACTTCCTCCAATTCATGTTAAAAATGACTCTAAACAAACTTTGGAGCTACAGAACCCAAAAAATTACAGAAGAGAAGCTAACTTCCCGCTGAAGACAGTCCAGAAGGCTGGTAGGCCATCAGGGCCAGAGCAGGGCTGTGGGAACTGAGCCGAGCCCCGAATGAGCCAGAGGTTTAGCCTCAGGGTGGCCACAACCAGCCACTGGCTGGAGGGACTTCAGATCACCAGCAGCTGTGGCAGTTTCCAGAATTATCAACACAAAGATGCCAAAGACAAAGTGAGAGGTCAGTGTAGACATTGGAGGAACAGAGAGTTGGGGAGTGCAGTCTGGCCTTGGCCCCATGTTGAGAAGTGGCTGAGGCTTTGCAGCCATGGAGTTGCCACCTAGTGGATGCTTCAGAGCTTCTGGACTGACGATTGTATGGGGACCAAGTGACTAGTCTGAGGGGTAATTATGCTTGCTTTAATTTCCTTGGATCTAGATCACTGTCTAGGGTGGAGGTCCTAGGGTGCATAACCACTTTACCAGAGCATGTGGACGCTCAGAGAGGGCACCCAACTAATAGCTCCAGTAGCTGAGAAAACCCCAGTAATTTGGGACAAAGCTCCACTTTCTGGTAGCAGAGTTCTAGTTCATTTCTGGCAAAATGCTCAAAAGTCAAATAATTTAGTGGCAACATGAGCAAGCAAAGGAAGAAAAGCAAGCAGAGAAATACAACTTTACCCTCCTATTTTGGGGACAAAAAGGGTCAAAGCATGGAACAGGAAGAAAAGAGCAAAGTCAGAACTCCTGCACCAAAAGCTTCCAAGAAAAATATGAGCTGTTTATAGGCCATAGAGGAGCTTAAGAAGGATTTCGAAAAGCAAGTAAGAGAAGTGGAGGAAAAATTAGGGAAAGAAATTATAAGGAACTTATCAAAGTTGAACTATTAACATTCCTACATGGAAAAATGATTATTGTAACTTATTAAACATTTCTCAATGAGAATAGTTGAAGGGAATAGAAATAAATATACACACATACATATATACATACACACATATATAAACATATATATACATATGTATATATATGTCTATATATGAGGGTATATGGCCATATGAGTACATATGTGAGTGTGTGTGTATATGTGTACAGGTATACATAGACAGAGGGCACAGGACCAATTGAATAGGAATGGATGTTACATAAAAGTTGAAATGAAGAGGTGAGAGAAGAATATAATGAGATGAGATGGCAAGAGACAGAATGGGGTAAATTATCTCATATAGAAGAGGCAAAGGGAAAGTGTTACAATGGAGGGGAAGAACAAAAAGGCAAAAGGGAATGAGTTAACCTTATTATCATTGAATTTGGCTTAGGGAGGGGCGGCTAGGTGGCACATTGAGTAAGGCACTGGCCTTGGAGTCAGGAGGACCCGAGTTCAGTTCTGGCCTCAGACACTTAACACCCACATAAAAAAATAAACCATGTAACCTTGGGCAAGTTACTTTACCCCAATTACCCTCCAAAAAAAAAAGAAAAAAAAAACTATTTGTCTTAGGGAGGGAGGCAATGACAAACACACTAAATAGGGTGTCCAACCCTACAGGAGAGTAGGGGGGAAAGGGATGAGAGGGGGGATGATGGAAAGGAGGGCAGGCTGGCGGGGAGGGAAATTGGAAGCACCCATTTTGAAAAAGGACAGGATCAAAGTAGAGAATAGAACAAGTGGGGATTGAGATAGGATGCAGGGAAATAGTCAGTCTTTCACAATATATCCACTATGGAAATGTTTTGCATAGCTACATGTACAACCCCTATTGAATTGTTTATCTTTCCAAGAAGGGTGGGTGAGGAAGGAAGAAGGGAAAGAATCTGGAATTTAAAGTTTTAAAATATATATATATATAATTATTTTTTTCTACATTTAACTGGGGAATAAGACATACAGGCACTGTGGCATAGCAATCCACCATGCCCTACTGGAAAGTCAGAAGAGGTATGGGGGAAGATATGAGAGAGAGCAGATCGGGGGAGGGAATATTTACTAGGAACGCTGTTTGGAGTGGTGGGTATGGGAAAAATAGGGAGAAATTTTCTAACTCAAAATCTTGTGGAAATGAATGATGCCAACTAAATTTTAAAAAATTATTTAAAAAATAAAATAAAACATATAACAAAAGAAAAAGGCAGTGGGTGATAGTTTCAAAGGCTAGATTAGGTTGGTAAGAATATGAAAGTAAGTTATTAATTATTTATCAAATTATTGTTTCTTTGAAGTATCTTCTAAGCAAGAAAGTCACAAAAGAAGAGGCACTAAGTTTTCATAAATTGTAATATTTAAGGAAATTTGCCAACTAGAATTTTTAAAATAGGATTAAAAACCTTGTACTGGTATTCCCTTGTATTTCTATTTAATTTGCTTCCTATTCTTTGTGCATGAAATCCTCTAGCCAAGCATGAGAATAAGTGATAGAAACTGGTTATATTGAAAATGAAAAAAAAGGTAGCTTTTAATATCAACATCAAGGACAATTGAGTACTTGGTATAGAGCTATTTTGGCTCAAAGACTTTTAGCCATCTAAAATGTAAAGACTATATAAATGTAAGGAAGGATATTAAATAAGTTATAAAGAAATTCTCTCACATGAGTCTTGATATCACATGTATTTATAAGTACAGTAAAAATTTTCTTATCTATGTTATTGATCACAAATGTATACTAGACAGCACTTCAAGGCTTCCCCCATAAATAACACTTTCTATTTATAGTGATGACCTATAAAAAGAAGCATAGTATGTACACACACACACACACACACATATATACATACACCACACATACACATACATGTATAGATTGTATATATACACATTTATACATGCATATACACATGCACATACATATGCTCATACATATACTTATGTGTATATGTATATGCATGTGTATATATTAAAGAGCATACAATTCAGACCTTGGTTAGAATCATGGTTCTGTTATTTATTAGCTATGTGATTGAGGGCAAGTAATTTTTTTTCCTCTCTGGGCCTGTTTTTCCATATTTATAAAATGAGGCAGTTGTACTAGATAATCTCTGCTCAAATTGTATGATTTTATGGATTGTGAGATTTTAACATGCATTTTAGAATTCCAAAAATCCCCAACAAGCAATTATATTTTTTGCAGTCAAATGTATTTTTTGCCCCAAAATAATAATAATAATAGGGTGTATGCAAAGTGTGCTAGCACTTTTAACCAGAAGATTCCATTTGCCCAATCATGCTATCAGTAGTATATTTATTACCTTATGAAAGGTAATATACCACAATGGATTAAAAGCATTTTTAAAGTTAAGGTGTCCTGTGTTCAAGTTCCATCTCAGAGTGTGAATCTAGGCAAGTTACTTAGGTTCTTTGTTCCCAGGAAATTCTCTAACATTAAAGTTACTTAAGAGGAGCTGAGCAGCTTTGGTGTAGAGGTGGTTTCCTCACTTGTGAGTTGCCTGTCTCCTGTCCTAATATTAATAGAGCACTGTAATGGTAATGTAATTTGACCCCTTTGTATTGGCAAGTAAGCAGGTACTTAGCACTTAATAATTGATCAAGCCTCTTTTGGAGAAACAGAAAGTATGAACTCCTGTCTCCTGTTGCTGATGTAAAAGGAGGGGGTTGGCTGAAACAGGAAGTTAATGCTGTATATATAAGAAAAGGCACCGAGAGGGACAGTCAGAATTTCTTGGGACTAGAATCTAGAGGCAGAGCAGCTACAGAAGAGAGAATGGAGAACTGAGCCAGAATTTCCTGAGAATTTGTGGTGGTGGAGCTTCTTCTGAACAGGAGCCGGGAGCTCCCTTACCCCAGGCTGGATAAAGTGATTCTGATTTTTTGAATGAGCTGCAGAAGACTGGAGAAGTGTGACCAGGATGCTAAGACTTGGTTTGTGGCTTGATTGAGCCTTGAATTCCAGGGAGTAGTAATTGTGAAGGATTTGAGATGGACTGGACCCTGTGATCTTCAGTGTGGAGCAAGACCTACCCGCAGAGCTGGACAAGGAACTGGGAGCTGTCTGCCAGTGAACCCAGGTAACAGTCTGTTGAATCTAGGTAGAATCAGGGACCATGGAGGGGGATCCAGGGAATCTGAGAAGTAGCTCAAAGTCAAGATGAAAAGACCACTCTGAGGGTACTGAGTAATGATGAAGTTGTAGTTTACTAGTGACCTAGGGGTGAAGGGTTTGTATATTTTCTAATGATTATACTTAGTGATTAATTATACTTAGTAATTGATTGCTAAATAAGTGACTGATTGAGTTAATTTAGTGTGCCTCATGAGTGGAAGACTTTGAGTATTGGACTTTGAGGTGATTATTCTTTGTTCTAAATATTGTGACCACTTTTGTGAAAACTGTGTGGCCATTTTAATGGTAAGCTGTTATGAATACTGTATTGTGATTTTCTGTGATAAGTTGTAACATTGTGAATGCTGTACCTTGATTTTCTGTGAATGTTTTGCTTTGATTTGTCATTAAATAGAGTGTTCACTATACTGTGTAATCAGAACCTTAAAAGCTGTTCACAGTAGCATTCTTCTGGAAAGGGGCTCATGCATGGCATTGCAAGCACCTGAGCTTTTCAAGATGCATTTACTTCCAAGATTAGTTTAGTTTTCAAAAACATGTGAATTAAAAGCAGGGCAGATATTTTTGAAATTATATACTTAACTGTTAACAATGAAAATTTAACATATAAATTGTGGAGTAAAATCTTATAAAAATTCTTAGTATTTAACCAAATAGAAACAAATGAAGTTCAAAAAATTGTATCCTTTTTAAATTTAGTCTGAAATTCTATGTTTTTTGCCTATAATTTCATAGTATTAAATATGTCAATGTGTTTTATTATGTTTTTATTTTATAATGATTTTATTTCATATTGCTTTGCTTGTGAATTTATTTGATTCATATGTGTTTCTTTGATGTTGTAATGTTCCATTATATTTATATATCATATTTTATCAGTCATTTTACAAGTCATTGAATAGATAGGTTTTTATAACTTATGGCAATTACAAATAAAATTCCTTAAGTATTCTCATGGGTAAAAAGAGTCTATCATGGCATTTGTGAATGTAATAAAAATATGGAATAAAACAGTATTGGAAGGGCAGTAGGAAAATACTTGTGGAGCTATAAAATTGTTCAAACATTCTTTAAACCAATTTGAAATCACAAAAAGTAGGTTACACAATTGTTCACATGTTTTGACCTAGCAATCTTACTATTTTGTTTCTATCCCAATGAGATTAGTGACAAACATAAGGAAAAAAAAAAGATGCTGAATTAAACTGTTCAAAACAATACCATTTTAGTAGTAAAAGGTGGGCAAAAGTGGTGGGCAAAAAAAAAATCTGAGTGATTGGGGAATTGGTAAATATAAAATATAAATATAATGGAATAGTATTACACTGTAAGGAATCTTAAATATGAAGAATTATGAAATGATATACTATAGAGAAAGTAAATTAAAGAGAAAAAATATGCACCCCAACTAAAATTATATAAACAAAGACAAAAATATATGGAAAAAAGATTGAGTCAAATGCATTTCACAATATTAGTGTTTAAGCATACACTTTTTATTAAAAATAGTAACCTACAATATGTGAAAAATGCACCAAATCACTTTGTATTAAGAGAAAGACAAATCAAAACAACCCTGAGTTTTCACCTGATACTTTGCAAATTGGCAAAAATGAGGGGGAAAAAAGGTGGAATAGTTAATGTAAGAGAGGTTGTGGGTATATAGACACTCTCTAGTGGATTGTTGGTACATCTGTGAACCGGTACAATATATATATATATATATATTTTTTTCAAACAATTTGGGATTATGTAGATTCAGTTACTAAAACACCCATAACCTTTGACCCGTAGATTGCATTGCTAAGCCTTTAACACAGGGAGGCAATTGGTAAGAAGAAAATACACATATGTACCAAAAATATTTATGATAACACTTTTTATCAAGAATTGGAAACAAACTGGGTGCTCATGAACTGTGGAATGACCAACAAATCATGTTTTATTATTGTAATGTAGTATTATTACTGTGATGTAAGAAATTACAAATGTGATAAATATAGAGAAACATGAAAAGATCTGCATGAACTGATGCAGTATGAAGCAGTCAAGAAACGCATATACTTGGCTACACAATGTAAATGAAAAGATACATATGGACACTTAAATGCACAAAATTGCAAAGAAAAAACGTCTTGCAAAAGCTAATATGTAAGATGATACCCTCATACTATGTTTTGACAGAGGTGGGAGATTTACTAATATCACAGATTACATAATACCAAACATTTCCAAAGTACTCATCAGTTACACTGAATTATCCACTTTTTCTCTTTTTATAATAATTTTCATTATATACTATGCCTTTCTGGGATGATTATGAGAAGGGTTCCTAGGAGAGATCATGGTGATGAAACAAGCAAAGCAAAGTCAAAATCCACTTAAAATAGTAATCTTTAAATGTATAAGGTTCCAAGTATTGTCCATCTTAATGTTGACCAATCTAACTGTTTTCTGGGCATATGCTTTATGAATGATTTGTTCATAGATTAGTTTCTATATATCTGTTTAATCAAACTATGATTTATCAATACAATTTATTTTAAAGCATCTTTTATAATAAATTCATTCATATTATGATGCACATTTTACTTTATTACCTCTGATACCAGGCACTTACACATTTCAAACTGTACCTACTTTGCTGTACACTATAATGCATTGCTTTGTTCCTCTCTGTGCTCTTCAAACAGAGCCTTGATTATGTATTCAACAAGTGTGTTGGTTGATGGATGGATTGTTAAGAGTGGACAACATATTACAAAGATATTTAGTTTCTTAACTAGTTTTCTGATTTAAAAAAAAAGTTCCTTTTAGCATTTTCTTCTCCACTGTTGGAAAAATATGAATTACTCTTTGCAATATATTTCTTCTTTATAGTGAAAATTATTGATGCTCCATAATTTAACCACTGCGACATAAAATTATATATATATAATATGTATATATGTATATATTATATGTATGCATATGTATATATTTTCCCTTAAAATTCAAAGTGACAATTTTAGGACCTGACTCATTTGATATGTTTCCCACCACATGTTAAATTCTTCTGACTGATTTTCTTCAAATTATATTTCTAAAGTCAAAATAGTGGATACACTTTTAATCCAGAAGCACTAACTTGAAGTTGTTCAATTGTATCTGACACTTGTTGACTGTATTTGGGATTTTCTTGGATAAAATACTGGGATGGTTTGCCATTTCTTTGCCAGATAATTTTACAGATGAGGAAGCTGAGTTAAGTGACTTTCGTAAGGTCACATGGCTAGTGAATAGTTAGAGCTAGATAGAACACAATTCTTACTGACTTTAGGCTTTGTGCTCTATCTACTTTACCACCTAGCTGCTCCCTACTAACCCAAAAAGTTTCTTTCCAAAACAGTGTAATCCTATTATGTAGTCAGGTTTATAAATTTTCTACATGATTTCTAAAAATATAAATGCAAGTTCTTTGTAGGTAGGGACTAAATCTATTTTGTCTTTGTATCTCTGATCCCTAATGTTGTTCCTGGCAGTGATTAGGTACATAATGAATACACTTTTAATTTAATTAATTTCATGATTCTTTGTTTTTTGCTTTTTTTATTTGTTTAATGAGATTTTGGTTTTCCCCCCCCTTTCACAGAAAAAAAATGAACTTCAGTCTGTTATGACCTCCTGAGTACAGGTGGGACATGGTTTTATAACTGGTTTTGACAATGCTGTTCTTGAAATATAAGTCATGATTTGATTATTATTAGCTATTTTGATGTGTGAAACATAAAGTAAATAGGAAGCAGGTGCTAGGTAGTAAAATATAAGCCTGTCAGGGCAAAATAAAACAGAAAAGCAGAGGAAACAGAAAGGAATTGAGAGACAATTGGAAGAGTTAAAGTATATATAGGAAAGCAATTGGGGCAATCTGGGGCGCAGGAATAAAAAAAGCAGATAGCTATAGGGAACAGGCAGCTATCTTCATGTGTGTATCTTCCCATAACTTTATGCTGGATTGAGATTTTAGAATACCTCTCCCATTCTTCTTGACTCTACACAATCTTTAACTACAGTCAGTTAATAGACTTTTCCCTTATTAAAAGATTTTGCTCTGCAATTAATTGAGCATCATGAGACTCAAAGGGGGCTTTTTAAAGGAGTTGGAAAGCTTTTACAAGTTGATAAGTAAAATAGTTGAATTTTTTTATGGTAGATGGTTTGGCTAAACACTTTCCATATATTATCTGATCAGATCCTTACTAAATGGACAGCTAGGTGGCACAGTTTATAGAACACCTGGAGTCAAGAAATCCCATGTTTAAATTGAGCCTCAGATATTTATTGGCCAGTGACTCTGGCCAAGTTACTTCACAAATTTACCCCAGTTTCCTCATCTGCAAAATGACCTACAGAAGGAAATGACAAACTTCTTTTCCAAGAAAATCCTAAATGGGGTCATGAAGAGTCTGAAATAACTAAACCACAATCCTCATCACAACCTTCTCCATTCAATTTATATTATACAGTATATTTACCAATTCTCCAATCACTCAGATGATACTTTATTAACCCCCTTTTATTACTACAATAGTATTGTTTTGAATATTTTAACTCAGTGTCTTTTTTTCCCTTGTTAGTTATTAATCTGCTTGGGATACAAAGTAGTAAAGCCTATGAAGGGTTATTATTCTGACTTTAGAAATGAGTAAACAGAGACTCATTGTGATTAAATCAAACAGATAGTGTCCCAAGTAGCTATTGCTCAAAAGTCTTTCAGCATTTTCCTATAGCTCTTCCTTCTACTAACATTTGTGAAATATAAATTGCTTATAGGAGGTTCAGTGGAAGGCCTCTGACCTTGAGGGAAATGGTACTCTTAACCTTATGATTCTTCTTCACTTCTTTGGACTTTTCAGGTGTCAAAATTGTGCCACTTATACAGTCTCACCCCTTGAAGCTCCCTCAGAGTCCAGGACCTGCTCATACTAGAATATTCATCTACATTACCAGGCCCCATCTCCATTGGTGAGTACTTCCAGTGCCTCCATCTTAAAAGATCCCAGGATAGCCAATCTTCATTCTCCTCAAAGCTCTGCTTCTGATTTTCTAGATTTTACTACCATGATCCTGGCCAGTACCTTCATTCCCCTCCTACCCTTTCTCAGCTCCTTTCTGTACATTGTTTCCTCTCATTAGAATATAAATTCCCTGAAGTCAGTGAATGTCTTATTTTTGCTTCTATTTGTGTCACAAGGACTTAGCCAAGTAATGGCACATGATAAGAGCTTAATAAATTATTATCACTTTGTCTTACCTTGTCTGTGAACTTTATGTTCACATTGCTTCTGTTTGTTTCACAAGAAGGGACAAGCCCTTATAAGAAGGAAGGCTTTGGGGCCAGGTCAAGGGTATTACTATCTCCCTTGAAAGAGGTCTATAAAGGAAATCCACCAATATCTGCCCTTTGTTTAGTGATGTGCAAAGAGTAGGATGAAGCTAGAGAAGACATATTTTTTAAATTTACATATTATATTAAGTTTCAAGAAATATTCCATGCATCAGAAGACAAAAATCATTATCCTAAAAGATATAACATAAAAAAGATAAAAGAACACACGAAGAAAAGACTTCAGAGGCCATTTATTCCAACCCCCAGTTTTTGAGATGAGGAAAGTGAGGCCCAGAAACATGAAGTTAGTATTAGGAATAGTAATAGTAGTGGTAGTAGTAGTAACCATCATATATACATACATACATATATACATAAATATGCTATAATTTGCAAGAGAAATACAGAAGCAAACTTAAAGTACAAAAAAGTGTGTGTATGCATACACATTGACATTTAAATATATACTCACATATAAATATGCACTTACATTTTGTACTAAACACAAACATACATACACACTGCCTCAGATCCACAGTCTCACCTTGTCGATGTTCTATTGAAAAGGTGCTATTATTATCACTATTTTACAGTTTTGAACACATGAGGCTGAGAGAACTTAAATGATTTGCCTAGAATCAACTAGTTCAATGGTGACAAGATTTAAACTTTGGTCTTCTTGATTCAAGTATCACTTATACACAAGCATAACACTGTGACCTTGTCTGGAAATATTCATAAAATTACTCTAGCATTCATCAAAAGGATTCGGGAATCAATTACTCTGTGATGCTATTCATTATCCCCATAATTTCACAAACCAAATGACTCCTTCTTGGCCAACATTATTAGGATATATGTTTTTTTAGGACAGAGACTTTTACCAGATAGATGGATGGATGGATGGATGGATGATGGAGATAGATATGCATATGTATATGTTATATATGTGTATATATATGATATATAATTTATCTTATGACACACAGATATCTTACACATTATGTATTTACCTATCTGTCTACAGTGCCTGACAAATAGCAAGTGCTTCATTTATTCATTCCAAAAATTGTTATTTAGACTTCTCAAACATTATATTATTCTCTGCTCTTGACTTGCTTGCCACTTCTATCATTTCTCACCCTTTGTTAACTGCCAGTGCTGGATTATACCTACCATCTACTTCATCTCCTCCTACTTACATGATACTGAACAGAGCTGAAGGATGCCACTAAGCCATTTTGATGCATTTCATTATAAAATTGTGCTATATAAAAAGGTCTCATTGCTTATCAAACCGAATTGGTAGTTTTTGATTTAATGACTTTTCAGATCAAGAGATAAAAGTTAGGGTACTAGGACAGGGTAAGGTATGCAGGTGATATGGTATGGAAGGAGGAGTGCTGGAATCCAACCATGGTGGATGAAGGATAGTTTAACAACAAAAAATTCTTGCCAAAATGTCATTTTGTTTATATAGATACTGTCAGAGAAGAATAGTGCCATGATGTTTCACTCAATAGCATTTTAATTATCATCACTGTGTTCTACATCAAGCCTTACATTAGTTATCTCTTTAAAATAGGTGTTTTCCTTTGTTGTTAATGTTTCACAATGCCTTACAAATAATTCTTATTTACTAATCCTTTTGGTAGCATTTGTTACTTTTGAAGAATTTGTTGAAATAACAGATTTATTCATCTGTTCTTCAAAGTTTATTTTGGCAAATAGCTATTTCTATATAGGGCTTGAAAAAGTATATTTAGTCATATTTCACAATGTGTGCCATGTAATTTCATGTTTCAGGTCAGTATAATTGATGTGTTAGAAATAATATTCAATCATGCTTTGTGTTAATTTCATACTAAGTAGCCTTTATGTATTTGTTATGGTAGCAGTGTAGGGCAGATAAGTGGCAGAGTGGATAGAGTGTGAACCTGGGGTCACAAAGACTCATCTTCTTGAGTTCAAATGTGACTTCAGACAGTTACTAGCTGTGTGACCTTAAGCAAGTCACTTAACCCTGTTTAACTCAGGAGTTTCATCTGTAAAATGATCTGGAGAAGGAAATGGCAAACAACTCCAGTGTCTTTACCAAGAAAACCTCAAATGGGATCACAAAGTCAGGCATGAATGAAATAACTGAATAACATAATATGATTACTATAGATACAATGTGTGTGTCACACATACACATCAAAATAAATACAAATAAATACAATATACATATACTGAAAAATAAACACACACAAATCTAAATGCACATAAGAAAAGAGAAGGAATTTTGGAAGGGAATATTGAAAAGGTGAGTCTGTGGATCTGAGCCATTGTGTGTGTGTGTGTGTGTGTATGTGTGTGTGTTTAGTACAAGAATGTAAGTGCATATTTATATGTATATACACATACACACTTTTTTTGTACTTTAAGTTTGTTTCTGTAATTTTCTTGCAAAATTCTCCTTTGAGAGGGAAAGCTATGAAGCTATATGAGTTGTATTCTATAAGATCATAGTTAATTTTAAGTTTGAGTGTAATTTGAAAGCATTTTTATTTTAATAGGGCTTTCATATACCAAAGAACTGTTCATATTTGGTTCCTTTATTATACTGGTATAAAAAATACATTTTAAAAATGAGATCCTAGGATCAGAGTTATATTGACTGAATCTAAACTCCTAAGGGGTCACACTTGAGGACCTAGAGGGCCACATTAACCTTGAGGCTGCAGGTTCCCCACTCTTGAACTTTCTAAGACATATCTTTCTCTTTTAAAACAACCCAAGTCAGAGATCCATACCTCTCAGAGGACAAAGTTCACATTGATTTTATGCCCTTAAAGCAACAGTCATTCCATTAGTTTTACCTACAAAACTTCCCTCTCATCTTCTTCCTTCCATTCATATGGCCACCTCCCAAGAGATCTTTATCACCTCTCACTGGGTGTATGTGAATAGCCCTGTAATTGATCTCCTTATTTCCACTCCATCCGCTTTCAAACTCAATTTTAATATCACTGCCTGAGCAACCATTCTAAAGAGGATTACAATGGAATTCAATCATACTGAAATAATAGTTATCAGAATATTCAAAAGAACAAGTTCATAGACCCTAGGTTAGCCATTTGCAATCTATTCCAACCAATTTGTTTTATACTTGAAGAAATTGTGACCCAGAGAAGCCACATGGCTGTAGCATCCAAGGGCATAACATTAATTAGTGGAAAAGCTAGAATTCATAATTCAAGTCAGAATGACAATCTGCTTTGTGGGAGGATGAAAGTCAGGGGGAAATATTTATCTTTGATATATACATATTTTATCTCCATTATGCCAACCTTAGTGTATTAAACTGAGTAGATTATTGACCCTGTTAAGTGAGGAGATACATGAAATCTCAAGGGAAAAAAAATGCTGCCTTACTTCAGTTAGATGCATTCATCAATCCCTTTTCATTGCTCCTGGATATTGATATGGGACTTATTTATCATTTGAACCATAGATAACAAACCTATAATTAATAAAGTATCAAACATCCAAAACAAATTGGTACAATTATCTTATATTTCATATTTTGAAATAACTATTTGCTATATTATTTCTAACACTTTTTAAAGAAAAAAAATAAATATGAAATTGTAATTGCCTGTCATGATCAATATAGTTCAATATGATGATTTCATATGTGTTGGTACTTTCTCTACAAATGAAGAACTTAACCTATCAACTCCCAAGTAGATGGTCTTGATGAGTTTCTATACTAAAAAGCTTATCATCCATCTCTAAACAAAGCTGGGCTTGTCTTTCAGTGAAAGGCATGAAATGTCTTATTAGGCCTGTACCTGAATTCCCTTCTATCTTGTTAGGATCTGCTTGAGCTTTCATCTTTCATTCTCCATGCAAATTCATGAATTTTCATATCATTGGAGAAAATCTTTAATTACCTACATATATTAGAAGTATTCTTTTAGGATTTAATTATCATCAATTTGGATGGAAATAAGGAAACAGAAAAGGGTCAGATATATTCATTCCTTCTTCCTCTTTTTATTTGTTTATCTGTGTATCTGGAAGAACCATGAATACAGCAGCTTGAACACGTTTTAGAAACATAGTCAACAAACCAGTGCATTTGTCCACTACAAAATAATATAGCCCTGCCAACAGCAGGCCATTCTATGTGTTCACAACATTGCAGTTTACATAAACTTGCAATCACCTCACTGCATTTGACACAGTTTACTTTTGTTATATGTAGCCCAGGATTAACAAAGAATTGTGAGCTTACAAGATCTCATATTACACTACATGAGCAAAAATTAACAAACAATTCTTCCTCACTGTGTACAATAATGAAAGGAAGAAAAGATATTGCTTTCTAGGTTAAAAATACATATTATTGCAAATATTATTGTCCCATTGCTATTCGGGTAGGCAGATCAGAATAGGAGGATTATCCTTATGTTTTTCTGAGGTAATAATTTGCATATGACTTGAAATAAAAATATGACTATAGCAATTGTTTGTGTACAAGTTTTGGGTGTAAAAAGAATGCAAAAGTTACACAATGAAGCCATTACACTAATATGTAATCCCTTATTTTAGAATAAATGTGTTTTCCCAAATTATTTTAGAACTTGACTATTAGACAGTGGAATATTATATTTATTTTTCCTGATGAGAAAAAAATGTTATAGTCTGTTAGAGTCTTAGACCAGACCAAAAAGTTTCATAATATACCTAAGAATACTAACATGTTGATAGTATAATAAAACAAATAATACAATTTTTATAGTGCTTTAGAGTGTGAAAAGCACACCAAGATAACGTTTGGAGTTAGGTACTACAAAAATATCATCTTTTGGCAGATTAAAAAATGGAATCAAAGAAATTTAATAATTTTCCATGGTTCTATACCATGTTGGGATAAAGGTTAAACTGATTTTTACTGATTTCAATTTCAACGCTTTATTTACTACACTGATCTAACAAATATTTAAAGACATACTTTCTTAGAGGTAATAGGAACACAACTTCCACAACTAAAGTGAGATTGAAGGGCTGTTTGCTTCACTGCTGCTGCCTGCTGTGCAGTGGTTACAGGGAATACTCATATATGAGACATTGGTGACTGCTTCTGGTTCATGGGCTGAATGCTTAGGAAGAGGGTTGAGAGGGAAAAAGGTATAAATTTGTATTTTTTTTTCTTTTGGGGGGAGTATGCAGAACCTAGGGTTTAGAGAATTTGTTTTATATTTTTTCTTTTATCTTTTAAAAAATTTCTTTATTTTTAGTTTTCAGCATTCATTTTCACAAGATTTTAAGTTACAAATTTTCTTCCCATCTCTCTCCAACTCCCCCCCCCCAAAGATGGCAAGCATACTGAATATGCCTTCCTCCAGTCTACCCTCTCTTATATCTGCCCATCCCCCTCCTTACTCTCTTTGCCCTTACTTTCTTGTAGGGCAAGATGAATTTCTATAAGATACCCAATTGATTGTGTTTGTTATTCCCTCCTTAAGTGAAGTTCAATGAAAGTAAGGTTGACTCATTCCCTTTCACCTCCCTACTTTTTCTTTCCATTGTAACAGCTTTCTCTTGTCTCTTTTATGTGAGATAATTTACCCTATTCTATCCCTCTCTTCCTCCTTCTCCCAATATATTCTTCTCTCACCTCTTAATTTTATTTTTAAGGTATCCTTTTATATTCAACAAATGATGTGAGCTCTATGTATACATATAGATATATATAGGTACACACATACCTAAAATACATATGTTTACATACATACATATGTATATGTATATAATAAATATTCCCTTCAACTATTCTAATACTGAGAAAAGTTCCATGAGTTACAAATATCTTTCCATATAGAAATGTAAATAGTTCAACTTTAATAAGTTCCTTATCATTTCTCTTTCCTCTTTACCTTTTCATGCTTCTCTTGATTCTTATATTTGAAAGTCAGATATATATTCCAAGCCCTTAGATCCCTTAATGTAGAAGGTGCTAGATCTTATGTTATGCTGATTGTGTTTCCACAATACTCAAATTATTTCTTCCTGACTATTTGTAAAATGTTCTCCTTGACTTGGGAACTCTGGAATTTGGATATAATATCCCTAGGAGTTTTCCTTTTGGGATATATTTTAAGAGTTAATTGGTGAATTCTTTCAATTTTTGTTTTGCCCTCTGGGTCTAGAATAATAGTAATAATAATTGAAAGATGATGTCTATGCTCCTTTTTTGATCATTGCTTTCAGGTAGACCAATAATTTTTAAGTTATCTCTTCTGGATATATTTTCCAGGTCAGTCGTTTTTCCAATGAGATATTTCACATTGTCTTCTATTTTTTCATTCTTTTGCATCTGTTTTATAATAACTTGATTTCTCATAAAGTCATTCCTTTTGCTCCAGTCTATTTTTGAAGGAATTATTTTTCTCAGTGAGCTTTTGAACTTCCTTTTCCATCTGGCCAATTCATTTTTTAAAAGCATTCTTATGGGGGGCGGAGATGGTGGTGAATGGAGCCAAGATGGCAGAACGGAAGCAGTAACTTTTCTAAGCTCCTCTGTGAATCCAATCACTAAACCTTAAAAAGTGAATCTGAATGGATTTTGGAGTGTCAGAATACATTGGGAGATGGAGTGTGGCAGAATCCAGCCCAGGAAAGTGCCCACGTGGGTCGGCGCAGGGGGAGCGCAGAGCAAGTGGGGGCTGCACCAGCTCAGACTGCAGAGTGGACTACAGCAGAGAGAGAAGGAGCTCCAGCCAGCAGAATCACCCACCCCAAGGACAATTTGCAGCCTTCTCACCAGCTTCTCACCATGGGACAGGTGGATCCATAGAAGCTGGGTAAGAGAAAGCACAGAGCCCACAGCAGAGACAGCAGCTTCTCCTGGGTCTGTCAGCCCCCAGCCTGGAAGTTTATAAATCACCTGCCTGATTTTGCAGGGGCCAGGATGGCAAAGTAAACTCTGGCTGCTCTGATTCCTCCTCCCTGACCAAGAAAACCCAGAAATAAATGTCCCACCCAGAGTAAAATACTGAGATAGCCGAAATAACCTCAGGCTTAGGAGTCACAGAGAAAAGGTGTAACTGAATCAGTAAGGAGTCTGAAGAGAAGAGCAGAGCTGGAGGGGTCCCAACAAGCCCCACCTCACCTAACCAGTAAAAGCCTGCCTGAGCTGTAGCCCAGGGCATAGAGGCAGAAATATGAAGTGGCCAGATCCCTCCTCAACCACAGATTACTCTGTGAGGCTCAGGGTAACTCAGAGGAAACACTGAGAGAGTCCTGGCCTTGGCCTCAATCTAGGCACCCAGAAGCTACAGTACACAAAGCCAACAAGTAGGCACCTAGCTCCCAGCCTGAGAAGCTTGGTTCAGGGCTCTCTGTACCCCAGAAGCAGAAATACCTCTTAAAGGACAGGAAATAGCCAATTACAATGGGTCAGACATAATTTGCAAAGGCAAGACCAAGGATAATAGAGTCCTATTATTCTGAATGAGAACAATCACTTTCAGGAGACACCATGAACTCTGTGTCCACACCTGAGACCACACATGGAAATATGAACTGGTATCAAGCCCAAAAAGCATTCTTGGAGGAGTTCAAGAAAGATTTAAAAACCCAAAATAGCAGTGACCAAGTTGGAAAAAAGTCTCACTTAAGAAAACAAATCTTTAAAAAGTAAAATTTGTGAACTAATTGGAGAAAATACCTTCCTAAAAAAGGACCTTCAAAAACTAACTGAAGAAAGTAATTCACTAAAAATTAGAATCAGTCAAATTGAAGCTCAGGACTCTATGATGCACCAAGAGTCAATCAAACAAAACATGAATTTTGAAAAATTGGACAAAAGTGTAAAATATATCACTGGAAAAATCACTGACCTCGAAAACAGATGCAGGAGAGATAATTTTAGAATAATTAGTCTACCAGAAAGCCATGATTAAAAAAAGCAGCCTGGACAACATCCTCCAAGGGACCGACAAAGAAAATTGTCCTGAAGTCCTAGAATCATAAGGTAAAATAGTTATCAAAAGAATTCACTAGTCTCCTTCTGAAAGAGATCCCAAATTGAAAACTCCAAGAAATATAGTAGCCATACTCCAGAATTACAAGATTAAGGAGAAAATATTGCAAGCAGCCAAAAAGAAACAATTCAAATATTGTGGAACTACAGTCAGAATTACACAGGAACTAGCAACTTCCACATTAAAAAATTGGAGGGATTGGAATTTGATATTTTGTAAGGCAAAAGAGCTAGGACTGCCACCAAGGATTAAGTACTGGGAAAAACTGAGCATAATCTTTCAGGCAAGGAGATGGTCATTTAATAAATAAGGGACTTCCAGACTTTCCTAATGAAAAAGCCAGAGCTCAATGGAAAATTTTATCTCGAATTACAAGACTCAAGAAAGACATGCAGAAACACCTGGCTGTGTAACCTTGAGCAAGTTACTTAACCCCAATTGCTTAGGGGCAGCCAGGTGGCTCAGCGAGTAAGAGCACCGGCTCCAGTGTCGGGATGACCTGGATCAAATCCGGGCTCAGATACTCAGCACCACACCCAGAAATAACTGGCCGTGTAACCTTGAGCAAGTTACTTAACCCCAATTGCTTTAAAAAAAAACAAAGGTAAACAAGGAAAACACACATTCACACTTACACACAAGAACACATGAACACTCACTCACACATGCACATAACTTGGGATGCAATAAGAGCAAACTGTTTACCTCCCTATATCAGAAGCTGATAACTGTCAATATTGAAATTTATATGATTATCATGACCTTTAAAAGACATATACATAGATAGAGGGTGTGGGTATAAATGAACTAATCTGATGATAAAAAAAAAACTTATAAGGGGTTCAAAAGGACTGTAATGGGATAAAAGGAAAGGATGAGACAGAAAAAGATAAATTATGCCATACTAAGAGGCATGAAACCTTCTATAGTAGAGGGGAAGGAAAGAGGGAGAGGAACACCATTTGAAAATTATTCTCAATGGTTCTGGTTCAAAGAGAAATCAACATATTCAGTTAAGTTTAAGACTCTAACATGGAAAGACACAAAAAATCATTAAATAGAGGGAAAGGAGGCAGGAAGAAGAGCGCTATATCAAATTTGCTCTCATTGGTTTGAGGTCAAAAGGGTAATAACATACTCTGATAAATATAAAAATCTATAGTGTCATACATGCAGTAGGAGGGTAAGGGGGGATAAGAAGAGGGGGATTAGAATGGAGGGAAATAGCAGTAAGGGGAGAGGGTAGGTAAAGAAGGGGGAGGTTACAGGGAGGGAACACTGAGGGAGGTGGTGGTCAAAAGGAAAACCCTTAAGGAGGGGAAGGGAGAAAGAAGAAACAAAAACATAAGCAGGGGAGAGAATAGGATATAGGGAAAGAGAAAGATAGTAATCATTACTGTGAATGTGAATGGGATGAACTCTCCCATAAAACAGAGGAGGATAGCAGAATTGATTAAAAACCATAATCCTACAATATGCTATCTACAAGAAACAGATTAGAAACAAAGGGATACCCACCGGATAAAGGTAAAAGGCTGGAATAGAATATATTATGCTTCAGATAAAGAAAAAAAAAAAAGCAGTGTTAGCAATCCCTATCTCAGAGAAAGCAAAAACAAAAATAGATCTAATTAAAAGAGATAAGGAAGGAAACTATATCCTGCTAAAAGGCACCAATGAGAATGAAGCAATATTTATTACTTAACATATATACACCAAGTGGCATAGTTTCCAGATTGCTAGAGGAGAAGTTAAGAGAAGAGGAAGAAATAGATAGCAAAACTATACTAGTGGGGGACCTTAATCTCCCCCTGTCTGAACTTGATAAATCTAATCTCAAAATAAACAAGAAAGAAGTGAAGGAGGCAAATAAAATTTTAGAGAGGGTAGATATGATAGATCTCTGGAGAAAACTGAAAGGGGATAAAAAGGAAAATACTTTACCCTCAGCAGTTTATGGCACATACTAAAAAACTAACCATATTCTAGGGCATAAAAACATCACAATTCAGTGCAGAAAGTCAGAAATATTAAATGCATACTTTGTGGATCATGATGCAATAAAAATCTTATGCAATAAAGGGCCATAGAAATATAGAATAAAAACTAATGGGAAATTAAACAATTTAATCCTAAAGAATGAGTGGGTCAAACAAGAAATTATACCAACAATCAGTAACTTCATTCAAGAGAATGACAATAATGAGACAACACACCAAAATTTGTGAGATTCAGCAAAGGCAGTCCTTAGGGGAAGTTTTATTTCCCTGAGTATATATATCAATAGAGAAAAGGAGGTCAATGAATTTGGCATGCAGTTGAAAAGGCTAGAAAAAGAACAAATTGAAAATCTCCTATTAAATACTAAATTATAAATATTGAAAACCAAGGATGGATTAATAAAATTGTAATTAAGAAAACTATTGAATTAATAAATAAAACTAAAAGCTGGTTTTATGACAAAACCAATAAAATTGATAGACTCTTAATCAATATGATAAAAAAAGAAAGAAAAAAACAGATTATGACTATCAAAAATGAAAAGGGTGAATCTACCTGCAATGAAGAGGAAATTAAAACATTAATTAGGAACTATTTTGCCCAATTGTATGCACATAAATTTGACAATCTTAGTGAAATGTATGAATATTTACAAAAATATAAGTTACCAATATTAACAGAAGAGGAAGTAAATTACTTAAATAACCACATCTCAGAAAAAGAAATTGAGCAAGTCATCAGTGAACTCCTTAGGAAAAAAATCTCCGGGGCCAGATGGATTTACTAGTAAATTCTATCAAATATTTAAAGAACAGTCGATTAAAATATGCTATAAACTATTTGGGAAGCTTAGTGAAGGAGTCCTACCAAATTATTTTTTATCACACAAATATGGTACTGATATCTTAATCAGGAAGAGATAAAACTGAGAAAGAAATTTATATACCAATTTCCCTCATGAATATTGATGTAAATATTTTAAATAAAATATTAGCAAAAAGACTGAAGCAACTTATCACAAGAATAATATACTTTTATCAGGTAGAATTTATTCCAGGAAGGTGAAGATTGTTTCATATTAGGAAAACCATCAGTATAATTGATTACATCAACAATAAAACTAGCAAAATCCACATGATTATCTCAATAGATGCAGAAAAGGCTTTGACAAAGTACAACATCCATTCCTATTAAAAACACTAGAAAGTAAAGGAATAAATAGAGCTTCCTTAAAATAATAGGTAGCATCTATTTTAAACCATTAGGAAGTATTATATGTAATGGGGATAATCTAGAAGCATTTCTGATAAGATTAGGGGTGAAACAAGGGTGTCCACTATCACCCTTCTTATTTAATCCGGTACTAGAAATGTTAGCAGTAGCAATTAGAGAAGAAAAAGAAATCAAAGGAATAAAATTAGCCAAAGAAGAGACCAAGCTATCACTCTTTGCAGATGATATGATCATATACTTAGAGAACCTAGAGAATCAAGTAAAAAACTACTTGAGACAATAAATAAATTTGGCAAAGCTGCAGGATATAAAATAAACCTACATAAATCTGCAGCATTCCTGTATATTTCTAATGAAATTCAACAGCAAGTGATAGAAAGAAGGTGGTGGCTAGGTGGTACAGTGAGTAAACACTGGCCCCAGAGTCAGGAGGACCCGAGTTCAGTTCTGGCCTCGGACACTTAATACCCAAACACACACACACACACACACACACACACACACACACACACAAACTATCCGTGTAACCTTGGGCAAGTTACTTAACCCCAATTGCCCTCCAAAAGGCAGATAGATAAATAGATAGATAGATAGATAGATAGATAGATAGATAGATAGATAGATAGATAGATAGACATATAGATAATAGATAGATAGATAGATAGATAGATAGATAGATAGATAGATAGATAGATAGATAGATAGA
>NW_027186349.1:3776231-3847857 GCF_028583685.1 Petaurus breviceps papuanus | reverse complement strand
AGATAGATAGATAGATAGATAGATAGATAGATAGATAGATAGATAGAGATAGAAAGAGAAATCCCATTTAAAGTCACTGTAGACATTATAAAATGTTTGGGAATCTACCTGCCAAAATAAACCCAGGACCTATATGAGCACAATTACAAAACACTTCACACAAACAAAGTCAGATATAACTAATTGGCAAAACATCAATTGCTCATGGCTGGGTTGAGCTAATAAAATAAAAATGACAATTTTACCTAAATCAAATTGTATATTTAGTGCCATACCAATCAATTTACCAAAAAACTATTTCACAGAGGTAGAAGAAAATAGTAACAAAATTCATTTAGAAGGAAAAAAGGTCCAGAATATCAAAGGAATTAATGAAAAGAAATCCTAGGGAAGGTAGACTAGCTATACCAGATTTTCATCTGTATTATAAAGCAGCAGTCCTCAAAACTACTTGTTAATGGCTGAGGAATAGAGTCAAGGAAATAAATCAAGGGAATAGATTGGGTACACAAGACTCAGCAGTCAATGACTATAGTAATCTACTGTTTGATAAACCCAGAGACCCCAGTTTTGGGGATAAGAACTCACTATTTGACAAAAACTGCTGGGAAAACTGGATGCATGATCTAGGTATAAACACTGATACTGGAAGCAATTTGGGAAAGCAAGGAATAGTTTACCTGTCATATTTGTGGAGAGGGGAAGACTTTGTGACCAAACAAGAATTAGAGAGCATTATAAAATACAAACTGGATAATTTTGATTACATTAAATTGCAAAGCTTCTGTACAAACAAAGGCAATGTAACCAAGATTAGGAGGGAAGTGGAAAATTGGGAAAGGGTTTTTATAACCTGTGTCTCTGATAAAGTACTCATTTCTAAAATATACAGAGACTTGAGTCAAATCTATAAGAATACAAGTTATTCCCCAATTGATAAATGGTCAAAAGATATGAACAGGCAGTTTTCAGAGGATGAAATTAAAGATATGCATAAGCATATGAAAAAATGCTCTTAATCACTATTGATTAGAGAAATGGAAATTCAAAAAACTGTGAGGTACCTTATCTTACCAGTCAGATTGGCTAAGATAGCAAAACAGAAAAATGATAAATGCTGGAGAGGATGTGGATAAATTGGAACACTAATGCATTGCTGGTGGAGTTGTCAATTGATCTAACCATTCTGGAGAGCAATCTGGAATTATACCTAAGGGTGTATAAATAATTTCATACCATTTGACCCATCAATACCACTTCTAGGGTCGTATCCCAAAGAGATCAAAAAGTGGGAGGAAGACACATATAAAAAAATATAGCAGCTCCTTTTGTGGTGGCAAACAATTGGAAATTAATGTGGTGCCCATCAATTGGGGAATGACTGAACAAGCCATTGTGTGATATATGGATGTAATAGAATACAATGGTGCTATAAGAAACGAGGAGCAGATGGACTTCATATTTACCTGGAGAGGCTTATATAAACTGATGCTGAGTGAGAAGAGTAGAACCAGCAAAAATTTGTACAGAATTATAGACACAACATATTGTGATAACCAACTTTGATAGACTGGACTCTTCTTAGGGATACAGGCTTAAAAGTCAACCCCAAAAGACTCATGATTGAGAGAGATGTCTACATCCAGAGCAAGAACTGAGTTTCAATCCAGATTGAAGCAAACTACCTGCTATTTTTATTTTTCTTGTTTGGTTTCATTTCCTCTTTCCCATTGTTCATTCCATCTGATTCAATCCTTCTTTATAACCTGAGTAATGTCTAATGTAAAAGTATTTGCAGATACTATACTTGATTTTATGCCACCATGGGGGTGGGGGGTGGGGCGGGTTGGAGAGGGGAAGGAGAAAGAGAATTTGAAACTCAAGGGATTGTGGAACTGAATCTTGTAAATTAAAAGTAAACAAACAAATTAATAAGTACCAAAAATTACAAAAAATAATAAATCATTCCTCTCCTCATTGACTTTTTGGGACCCTTTGGCCATTTGAGTTAGTCTATTTTTTAAGGCGTTATTTTCTTCAGTGTTTTTTGGATCTCCTGTAGCAGGTTGTTGACTCACTTTTCACGATTTTCTTGCATCACTCTCCTTTCTCTTCCCAATTTTCCCTCTACTTCTCTTACTTGATTTTCAAAATCTTTCTTGAGCTCCTTCGTGGCCTGTGTTCAGTTTATATTTGTAGAGGCTTTTTAGAAAGGAGTTTTGACTTTGCTGTCTTCTTTTGCTTCTATGTTTTGATTGTCTTTGTCAACAAAAATGATTCTGTAGTTTGATTTCACTTCCTCTGTTTGCTCACTTGTTAGTCAATTACTTCACTTTTGAGCTGTTTTTCATGGTAGATCTCTGCTTCCAAAATGAAGAGTGCTGTGTCTCAAATTCTGGGGTTTTGCACAGCTGTTGTCAGAGCTTCTTCTAGGAACCTGATTCGGAACTCTGAGGATTGCCTCTCCATAGCTTCAACAAGATCTGCTACACTAGCACTGCTCACCCCAATGGTGGCATAAAAAAGCCCTAGAAAGCAAGATAAGATGCATAGAGAGTTTGCCTGGGATCTGATGGCTGTAGTGATCACATCGAAAGAGACCTGGGTATTCCCTAGAAGCAAGTGAAACAGTTTTAGAGACAGTTCCATGAGGCATTTTATAACTTGCTTTACTACAAATTTTCCCCATACTACTTCCTTTTTCCCTACAATAGTTAGGCAATTGTTCAAGGATTCAAATAGGAGCCAGACTTTTATTAGTTTCTTCCCATATCCAGAGTTCCATCTCCCTGCCACAGTGGCTGCCAGTTGGCACTGCTATAACTGTTTTCAGCTTGAGCAAGTGTCTCCTGCATTACCTACAGAATTTTACTAATGAATAGTTCCATCCCACTACTGTGTGTGTGCATGTGTGTGTGTGTGTGGGGGGGTAGCAGTGTGCGAAGGATTGTTATTAACATATGGTTAACCAACAAAACGAGAACTCTGATTTATTGTAATTAGGCATGTTTGATCTTTGGTTTTCCTAAAAATATCAACCCTACAGATTCTCTACCATGGTTTGTATAAGATTCCTTCCAGATACACACTTAAAAGGCCACAAATGAAAGTACTGATTTCTTCAGTGAGTCACATGAGGTAATAGAACAATGAGGGCCAACTTTCAGTTGTGGCAATATTCCAGTACAGAGTACAGACTGAGTGACAGAAATTCTGGAAATGCAAGTAGTCCTGTCAAACAGTAGACAGAGCTCAGCATTTTACCTTGCTGAACAAAGAGGTCTCAACTACATCTAATTAGTGTTGAGCTTTTATTATAGGGATACTTTGCTGAGCCCATATGGTCATTTTTAACTGATCTATTTGCCTAATGCCCTCTGACATTTCCTTATTTTGTTGCATTAATAAATTTCTCCAGTAAATATATTTCTGCTATGTATTCCTCCTTTCTCCCTTATCAAAAATTATTTTTTGTCTCATTGTTTTCTATTATGTTTACCCAAAACTTGAAGAACTAAAAATATTACTCAATTTCATAGTGCACACTTATCTTTAATACAGTAGAAATGGAAGTATGGGAAGAAAAGAAAACCTCTTACATTTCTACATTACTCATTAATGCATGCTCACAATATCATTAAGCATCTGATCATTTTTATTCACCACCTGGTTAAGGGCAAAAGCAATTGATAGATCATGGCTTACAATTCTAAATTCATAGTGAGGAATGAGAAAAAAAAGATGATTTTATTCCATCTTTTGAAATGGAACCCACAGGAAATAATATCTAACAAGCTATATGAAGCTTAGATATAGAACCTAAGGTTTTATGTACCAATTATTTTGACCACTCATATTTCATAACCTCCTCTAAGATATCTGATGGAAATTTTTAAAATGACCTAGCCACATTAAAATTGTCTTTTCTACATTTAGGTATAAATATTTTTCTTGAAAAATACACATTAGAGTAAAATAAAATTAAAGTTTTGTGTTTAAGAACGGAACTTTTGCACTGACAAATAATAAAAATAAGTCCAACTATATAGTTACAACAAACAAGTCTACACAGTGATGGGAAAAGCAGCAATGAATTATTCTGGTAACTATATGTGTCTAAAGGAGTAAATGATTTCATTTTTTATAAAATATAATCAAGTTAACATAGGATTATGTAAGCATAAGTAGTAAATTTTAGGTATAAAATCATGTTAAATTAAACCATAGAATAAAGAGTTGCTTTCTTTCATTTCTAGAACAAAAAGATATTTTAAATGTAGGAAGTATCTTGTTGGTTGAGGACTTCAAAGTTCTCTCTTTTATAATTAAAAAATCCTTTGTTTTAAGTCAATAAAATTAGTAGAGTAGGAATTTTCATTTTCTATATGTTTCAGCAAATTGTGTGACTATACATTTGTGATCTGCTTTCTAAAATCTGCCTGATCACTTTTCTTGCCTTCATTGAGATTGCTCTAGAAGTAAGTATAGATTATTCTCTTAACGATGTTCTAGAAATTGAAATGTAGGCACAGAGATAGAAAATTATTTTCTCTTACACCCTTTTTTAGTTATAAAATCCATAATACCCTATCATTTTCTAATCTCAGATAGATTGAGAATTGAACCTTAGTACCTTCCAAATGACCTAGCCCAACAGACCCTTTTGGTATACTTGAGCTAGTATATCTATTCTTTCTCCCTATTTTTTAATACAATTTCTACTTATTCATGCAGTTTATCAGGAATTGTCATATTAGAATTCAAATGCAGTGACTACACAGTTATTGACAGAAAAAAATAGCTTATTCTAGAAATCTTGAGGGATCTTTTCTTTTTAAGGAAAAATATTTTCCTCTTTCCAGTTTCATACTTAAATGTTTTTTTTTTTCTGAAGAACAAACAGAATTAGTTTTAGACATTATTTTTTATATTCTTTTAAAAATAAATTTCAATTCCAAGTTCTCTCCCCCATCCACTGAGAAGGCAAGCAAAATTACATCAATTAATTATATATACATATACTTCAAGTTGCTATCAGAGTTCATAATTTTTTTTTTGAATGGGATAGCATCTTTTTCAACATGAGCTAAATGGAATTGTCTTGGATCACTATATTAGAGAAGCAAAGTCTTGCACGGTTGATCATAGTTACAACATTACCATTACTATGCATAAAAAATCTCCTAGCTCTTCTTATTTACCTTTGCATCAATTCATATAAGTCTTGCCATTTTTTCCCATGAAACAATTCCCCCAATATTTTATTATACAACAATAATACTCCATCACAATCATATGCTACAACTTGTACAGCCTTTCCCTGATTAACAACAGCTTAATATCCAAATCTTTGCCACTACAAAACATTTTTACGCATAAAAGTTCTTTTAATTTTTTAAAAAATATCTTTGGGGTACAGAACAAGTATAATATTGCTTTGTCAAACAGTATGCACAGTTTTGTCCATTAGGCATAGTCACCAGAATCACTGGACCAGTTTATAACTCCAACAACACATTAGTAGTGTACCTCTTTTTTTTTTCCTCATCCCCTCTAGCATTCCTCACTTCTCATTATTGTGTGAAATAAAGTCACACATCTAGTCAAAAAAAGATTGCATATTGTAAAAATCACACAAAATTTCTTGAAATCATACAATCAATCATTTATCATTCCTATTTGCTAGGCACTGTGAAAGGCACTGAGGCTACTGATATGAAAATTATATAACCTTTGTTTTCTAGAAACTTACATTATACTCAGGGGGCACAATATGGTGAAAAATAGGTAAACATAACATTTAAACAAAATACATTCTTTTAAAATTTTTTTTTTTTGCTTCTTGGAGGGTGGAAGGTAGGGCAATTGGGGTTAAGTGACTTTCCCAAAGTCAAACAAGTAGTGTTAGGTGTTCAATTCCAGATTTGAACTTAGATCCTCCTGATTCCAGGGTCGGTGCTCTATTCACTGTGCCACCTAGCCACCCCAACAAAATACATTTTAAGTATCTTGGGGGACAGGTAGTACTAACCACTGAGTGAATAGAATCTTTTTAATTAAATAATGTGAAACTTGAAAATAATGGGGAACCTAGGAAGCAAATGTGAACCTGGAAAATTCCAGGTATAATGGGCAGCCCATACAACATTAAAGAAATATTAGATAGTATGTCACCTAGAGGAAACAGTAAGTGGGCCATTTTGGCTGAAACATGAGTGAAAGTATTATCTATTCAGTATGGAATGATATACTGGGGAATTATTATGAAAATTTATAAATGATAGAAGTGTTTTATGTAATTTTAGAGGCAATGGGGAGTCATTGAAACTTTATGAAGCAGAAGTGTAGTTGTCAGATATGTTTTAGGGATAACTATGTAGCAGTTGTATAGATCAACTAAAGAGGAATGAAGGTTCAATGCAGTGAAACCAATTAGGAGGTTATTGCAATAGTCTAAGTTATAAGTGATGAGGGTCTAACCTAGAGTGTTAGTGGTATAAGGGAAGAAAAAGATGGATAGATGGATAGATAGATAGATAGATAGATAGATAGATAGATAGATAGATACATACATACATACATACATAGATAGATACACAGATACATATATACATAGAAGATATATTATTGAGATATAATTGAGAGAACATGGAAATTGATGGAATACAGGGTTTAAAGAGAGGAAAAATTCAGGAATAATTTAGAGGTAGTGAAATTGGGTGACTAGGACCTTTGTAGGTGTGTTTAATGGGAATAGCAAAGAGAAAAGAAATTTGAGTGGAAAAGCATGACAACAGTTTTATGCATACTGATTTTGAGATTTTTATGTGAGATCTAAGTAGAAACATCCAGTAGGCATTCAGATATGAAGAACTAGAACTAGGAAGAAATGATCTTATTATGTAGATTAAGGAGTAATCTGTATTTGAAATAATGTGAAAGCCGATGATAATATAGGGAGAGAGTAGAGGGAAAAGGAGGTCCATGACTGTGGTATAACCACAATTTTGGGACAGCATATGGATAATTTGTCTTTCAAAAAAATGAAGAAGTAGGAGGAAAACCACAACAGAGAAGTATCAGAAAAACCAAGGGAGGATTTAGTATCCAAAAATGGAGAGTAATCAGCATTGTCAAAGCTATGGACAGATCAAGAAGTTTAGAGACTAAGAAAAGGACTTTTGTGTTAGCAATAAAGAACTCAGTGATAATGTCCTTGGAGAGAGGGCAGTTTTAGTACAACACTGAGCATGGAATCTAGATGGCAATGGATTGAGAAGTAAATTGGAGTTTAGAAGGTGGAAGAAATGTGTAGATGCCTTTTATGATTTTTTTTCCTAGGAGTTTGATTATAAGTAGAGAAAGAAATAGAGGAACTTTGAGAGGATGGTAAAGCCAAGACGAAAAGTTTTGTTGGTTTTGTTTTGTTTTGTTTTGTTGTTTGTGGAATAAGATGAGGGAAATCTGAGCATATATGCATAGAGTAGAAGAACAGATATAAATTAATAAGTGATAGGAATAATGTTAGAAGGTACAATATCTCAGAATATCAAAACAAAACCATTTATAACTTTAGTCTTCAAACCTCTGATTAATATTTAATGGGACATCAAAGATAGAGAACAGCACTTATTAGAAATGTTCACCAGTGCCATAGAATACATCCATCTTTAATTTCAAATGGTAAAGGGGCACACATGAATTTGCAAGGTCAAAACTTTTGGGGGGATTATAACCTTTAAACTAACACATTATGATCATATATTTACAAATGTAATTCAATTAAAAAAAAACTTGAGAATGTCCTGGCAAGATGGTGGAATGAGTGGTTGTGTCTAAGAGTAAACAACAAAGCAAAAATGCCATAAGGTTGAACTCTAGATGTCTGGGAACCAAAGCATGAGAACTGAAAGTCACAAAAGAGAATATGATCTGAGAACTATACTCTCAGTCACTTTTAGAAGATAATAGGGTATTGAATTTGACTTAAAATAATGTTGTACAAGTGCTGTTCAGTATAATAATGCTGATGCTTCAAAAAGAATGTCAGTAGAACTAAAAATAAAATATATCCAAGTAAAAGAACATTCATCATATTTCTAATTTCTGATATCTACACTATTTGTTCCTTTCTAGACAAACAACAATTAGTTTATTCTTAGAGAAAGGAGGCAAAAGTATCATTTTGGGTCTCATAGAGTCAAATCATTGAATGTCAAAAATGAAAACCCCATTTAGTAATATCTTCATGTTACGGTTCTTACCAGCTTTGTTTTTAAACTGATGAACTTTATTAATTTTGTGAAAACAATGCTTTATTTGTAATTGACATGCATTCATCTCTTTGTTCCTCAAATATTTCACACAAGTGATCAAAGCCTGGTGAATTACCCCAGAACTAAACCTCAGTGTGATACTGAAAACCTTTCCCAGGCTGTGAACATCTGTATTTCTTGTTCCTTTCCAAAGAATTTTAGTATATCTCAGAGAAAAAAAAGTTAATTATTTTTTATTAGTAATTTCTATTAGTGCTTAAAAATCCATATAATTATAGCCTGAATTTATATAGTATTTAAAAATGTGCAAAGAGATGTATACATATTTCATTCCAACCTCTTAATTACCCTGCAAAGAAAGTGCTATTATTATTCCTATTTTTTTCAGAAGAGGAAGACTGAGAGTAGATTAATGACTTGTCTAGGGTTACTCTCAAGAGTCTGAGGTAGAATTGGAGCTCAGATCTTTTTTCTTTACTCTAGGTCCAGTGCAGTCTCCCATAAACAATCTTTCCCACTGCCAAGGGAAAACATTTGCTTTGAGAGGAAAACCAGTGGCAACCAAATTCTTATGGTGTTTACTCATGTGGAACCAATTTGCTCAGTCCAAGAAATAGTTTTTATTTTTAACACTCCTGACTATTGTAGATATCAACTACCTTTTCATCCAGGGCAATAAAGCATCATGGGATTATTCCAAAAAAATTAACCTATATTGAATTGAAACCTAAGTATTTTGTTATGTGCTCAAAGAATAAGACCTAACCTGCCCAGATACTAAATAAGTTCTTTACTTAATAAACTTCTTCATCAGCCTCAGGTTTCTTTTCCCTTTGGAAAGGCATGAATGTTCTAGCCTATTCCTGTTCTCTCAGTTACTCATTGCAAAAAATAATTAATTCTTTAGCATCTCACATCCAGGATATTAAGATTAATATTCTTTTATGAGTAATTTATCATCTTGCTTGTCCAGGAGGTTAGAAATTTGCGCAAGGATGCCATTTAAAAATAATGTGTTTCATGGCAGGTGTGCAGAATCTTAAATACAGAAAGAAGAGAGATACACTTGATTTTTAAATTTTTCATCAGAAATAACTGTAGTTGGCAGTATATTTATTTACCTTAGTTGTGTCAGAATTGCAATAACTCATAATAAATATGAACTTTTCATTTTCCAGAAGTTTGATTACATTTGAGAGAAACAAGATTCATGCTTTCAAATATGGATGCTTTCATATCCTCAGATCAGTCAGTATTGTTGGGGGTGTATTTTTTCCCCTTCTTTGTTCTTGATTGAATATCGTGGGTAATTTTTAAAAATTCTTTTGGGTCATATTAGTAATCAAACACAAACACTCTTTTTCTGTTTTTAATTAAACAGATATCTCCTCCAAAGGCCTCCTCCAATGTCCCATTGGGGTATCTTGCTTGACCCTTTGATGTTGAAGACTATGCTAGCCAAACTCCAGCAGGTTGTATTAGCTGAAAAGAATTTGAGGGTGCAACCAGCAGTGAATTATATAACTGTATTTTGAAGACCAGTTTAACAAAATAAACACATAGATGCTCATCATTTAAAGGGAGTTTAGGGCAGATTTGTGATTTTGACAACAGTAATTTCAGTCTTCCCTCCAGTAAGCATGGAAAGGGTCATTCATATGTCAGTAAAATCTCAGCTAATTTTTACTGGAATAATACAAAAATGAATCAACCCTTCATATCTCTTTTTTAAAAAAATATTTTAGACTGGACATATGAGTTGATTGGAATGGGGAACTTCTGGTAACAGCATTTCTTCTGGCAATGTAGGTCAGTACCAGCCCCATGATACTTAGTTTAAAGAAACTGCCTGAGACACTGAGAAATTCAGCAACATGTCTAGGTTCAAAAAACCAGGAAGGAAGTACCAGGTATTGAACACAAACATAGACCTTTGTTACTTGGAGGTCATCTCTCTATTCACTAAATCAATGGAGTTAAACTCAAATAGAAATAAGGACCCCTAAACAATATATATGGTTCGCTGTGGGCCTCATGTTGACTTAAATAAATTTTATCTATGTTCTGTTGTATTTTTATTTATGTTGTTAAATATTTCCCCAATTATGTACTCAGGAGTGTTGTGGGTAGAAGAATACTTGACACTTCTGAACTATATTACCCTACTACTTTCTTATAATGTATACATGGAACACGAGAAGCATTTAATGAATAATTGTAGAATGATTGACTGAATGCGAATATAGAGGAAAATGGCAATTGCATTTAAATATAATTGATGAAGCTAATTGATGAATCAAAACCATATAGTAAGAATTATTACAGTACTCTAAAATTATAATTGTATTAGATTTGCATCAATCAAAATGAAAGATCTCAAATAAAAATTTAGCTAATGGGGATTTTAAAAAGTAAGATTAATCAACAATAATATCTATGGATGCTTACCAGGTGCCAATAAACATTCATCAAAGAGGACAAAAACAATGTTAGAGCCTTATTTGACTTAAAAAAATAATAGAAGAAAAAATACTTTATTACCTTTTTTGAACTTCATTATTCACTGTATTTCTATTTTGGCTAATGCAGTTACTACCTACAAAATATTCTGAACCTAGAAATAATTATTAATGAATGAAGAAAATCTGATCTTGAAAATCTCTCTTTCTCTCTCTCTCTCTCTCTCTCTCTCTCTCTCTCTCTCTCTCTCTCTCCATTTAAACTAATAAAAAGAACCCACTATAACAAGCATGAATTGAAGGTAAACAGTTACCACAATAGATTAAAAGTGAATTTACATTAAAAGCTGCAACGATTTATCTTATAAAAAACAGCAAATATTTTGCAACCAAATTATGCGTTTTCCTGGTATAAGTATTTGGTGCTAATATTCTTTTTATATTATAAATATAAATTTATTTTTTCCAATTATATATAAAATATTTTCAACATTTATTTTTATAATATTTTGAGTTCTAAATTTTTTTCACTCCCTCCCTCCCTTTCTTCTTTCCCGTCACTCCTCTTTAAAATGGTAAACAATCATCTGTAAGGGCTTTAGACTTTACCTGATTAAGTATCATCATTTTACTAAAAAGAGAATTGAGCCCCCAAAATAAAGTCATTTGCTTAGGCAAAACATGGTTTTATGCCTAGGTTACTGTAATGGGAATGCAAATTTGGAAGATCTTCCCTGCCCCTAGGCTAAAGTGCACCTGAAGCTTGGGGTGGGAGGCTTGTTTTTCAGTAGATACTTTTTGATTGGCCAGTGAGTCAATAAGGTTGTTACATTCTCTGAGCCAGGAGAAGGCTATATAAGCCCTGATGTGAGGCTTTGTTTGGGGGGCTCACTTTGAGAAGTGTTCCGTGATTTGATCTGTATTCTGGGAAGCCGTTGTCCAGGGCCCCCCTGGCTTTGAAAAACCTAGATGTGGAAACCCAGATGTTGACTGGGTATGGATGTAATGGTTGGACAGTTTGGAAATCTGTCTACTTGGTCTGTTTCTGTCTTGATAATTCTGCCTGTATACTTTGAAGTTCGGGGTGCTGACCTTTTCTCCTTAACAAGGTAAACGATATATGTCTGACTGATTAAAGTAAGCTTGTTAACCCATTTTGAGTTGCTTTCCTTTAACAAAGCAGATCCAAGAACCTGTATGGGCAGCAAACCCTGAGGACGTGCTTGGGGTGCTTGCTGCTACAGTTACCTGATTTCAGATGTAGTCCATGAGGAGAGAGATACGACTACAAGAGAACGTCTGGATTCCTAAAGAGAGTATTGGAATTGGAGTGGTTGCTTACTCTTTGTGTAAGGAAATATGCATTTTTAGAATGCACAGGATAGGGGTGGCTAAGTGGTGCAGTGAATAGAGCACCGGCCCTGGAGTCAGGGGGACCTGAGTTCAAATCCAGCCTCAGACACTTAATTAACACTAGCCATGTGACCTTGGGAAAGTCACTTAACCCCAATTGCCCTGCCTTCTCCCCTCCAAAAAGAAAAAAAAATAAAGAATGCACAGGATTGAGGAACAAAACCTTCCAAATGAAGGGTTTGAAAGCAAAAAAAAAAAAAGAGAAAGGAAGGGGGATTGGTAAAATTATATTTCTCAGAAGTGTGGGAACAATGGGAGAAATAACAAAGCAGGAAATGAGGGGAGAGAAAGGGGTGTAGTCTGTGGGTACAAAGCTAGAAACTTCATCAACTACAGTTTTGGCAAATCACAAACAATGGAGAAAATCATTTGTGGTCCGGACGTAAATATTAAGTTGCTTTCCTGTTCTACTGTCTCTTCCCTTTCATCTTCTTCTCTTTTGAATCAGAGTGTATAAAGGTGACCCTAATAGATATGTTTTGTGAGGATTTTGGACCCACTTCCTTTTCTTAGAGGGAGGGGGGAATAAAGAGAGAGTTTTCAGGCATCCAACCTTCTAATACACAGTGATACTTAGTGGTTTATTAGGGCAATCAGATAAAACAAAATGTATCTATTTATAGTATTGCCAAAATATATATTTATGGGGTATTCATTAAAAGTATATATAGTTGGGGAATCAAGAGCTTCATAGCTAGAAAATTGTCAAAAATGCAATATTGAGTGCATCACTTTTATACAAATCTCTCTCTGTATGTGTGTATACATACATACGTGAAAGGAGAGGGAGTGATGGAGGGGTAAATGGAGAGAGGTTCAAAGATAAGGAATGGAGAGAGGTTCAATGATAAGGGGGATGGGGACAGGTACTCAGACAGATTTAGGAGAGTTCTTAAGTAAGACCAGTAAGAGTCCTATAGCCCCAAATGAAGAAAAACCTTAATTCTCCAATATATGAGTGCATAAATGCTCTAACTCCCTACCTGATCTGAAATCAGTAACATACTATATAAGGTCTGCCTCTAAGTGGATTTGGCCCTTAATGTTGAGGAAACTTTTTTAAGTCTCTCTTTATTAGGTTTTGAATTCCTTCATTCCAATCTTTTTCCACATATTCATGAAAAAAGACCCATAGTACATTTATTTTATAGTTGTATTTTAGTAATACCTAAAATATCATAAAAATAAAAGTAAGCAATCATGATTTCTCAATCTAAAGCACCTAACTTGTAGGCTGCTTAGGATGGTAGCCATAAAGACAAAAAAAATGCACTCTTCCATACATTCTCCCTACTAGATAGAGGAGGGGGATTAGAAAGTGGATGTTGGGCTTATGGGATTGAGAGGTTAGAGAAGTGATTGTAAACATCAACCACCATCTGCTGAATTGGATCAATCAACTCTCTCATTTACATCTGGTTAGCCAGCTTCCTTGACTTATATTCAATATCTGTCCATATTTTTCCCATAGCTAGTGATTTTCTAGAGTCCTAGAAGATGTTTTGCCTTTAACCCATCAGTCTGTCATATAAGGAGTCTTTATCATTCTCCAAGGACTTTTAGAAAAAATAATTTGAAATGGAGAGCTCCTGGGTTTTGCACTATTTAGTCCTCTGTCAATAGCTTCTGAAGTCTTCATTGTATTGCAGATGCACACGCACACATGCACACAAGAGCACACACACACAAGTTAATAGTAAAATTTAGACCAGTGTTCTCAAAAACAATTTTTCATTTTCTTTCTAACAATTGTAAGATTGTAGTGATTAGTTTATGTTTTCACCTTTACAAAAGCACAAAAGGCTATGTGTGTGTGTGTGTGTGTGTTGGATGTAAGTAGTTCAGTATTCAAATATTTGAAATCCCTGACATAAAAAATAGAGAACAGGGTAACTTCTCATGAAGAGATAATTTTACAATTCAAGACAAAACAGTAAGAAGGCTATATTAAGGACCTGCAATGTTCCAGGCACTGTTTTAAGTGCTAAAGATACAAAGAATGGAAAAATAACACAAAATAAACAAACAAAAAACAGTCATCACTCACAGTCTCATGGAGGAGACAACATACAAATAACTCTGTACAAAGAGGATATATACAAGATAAATTGGAGATAAACTTTGAGGGAAAGAATGTATATAATAGATGACCACCTGGATGTGAGACTTGAAGGAACCCAATGAATCCATTAAGAAGAAATGAGGAAGAAGATATTTATAGGCATGAGAGAAAACCAGTGAAAAATGCCTGGAGTAGGGAAATGGAGTGAATTCTGTGAGGGCAACAAATAGGTTAGTGTCATTGCATTGCAGAGTAGGTAGAAGGAAGTAAAGTCTAAGAAGATCCTGAAATTATGAAGGGGTTTAAGAGTTAGATGGAATTTTTTTCTTGGATCCTGCTGATAATAGGTAGTTTATTGAATAAAATAATCACGTATATTTTATTTTTTTAAAATAAATTATATACTCAAAAATAAATTATATATATACATGTATATGTATTTGTGCATATATACATGTATATATATATATATATATATATTTCTTTTAACATTTTGAGATCTAAATTATTTCCCTCTTATCCCAAAACAATATGATATCAATTATAAATGTGAAATCATGTAAACCATATTTCATTGTGAGCAATATCACAAAAAGGAAGAAAACTTTTTAAAGTGAATAAAAATACACTTCAATTTGTGCCCAGAGTTCACCATGAATCCTTAGGAATTGTCTTGGTTCATTGTATTTATCAATTAGCTAAGTCTTTCACAGTTGATCATCATCATAGTATTGCTGCTACTATATACAATGACCTCCTGGTGCTGCTTACTTCACTTTTCATCAGTTCATATTGGCCACACCTTTTTTTTTCTGAATCCACCTCCTCTTATCTTTTCTTATTGTTCAATAGTTTTATATAACAATCATATACTACAACTTTTCCAGCCATCCCCAATTGTTCAGCATATCCTCAATTTTTAATTATTTGCCACCACAAAAAGGGCTGAGCCATTTTCCTTTTCTTTGATCTCTTTAGGGTACAGACCTAGTAGTTACATTGCTGTGTCAAAAGGTAGACACAGTTTTATAGCTATTTGGGCATAGATCCAAATCATTCCCCAGAATGGATGGACCAGTTCAAAACTCTACCAATAGCTCATTAATGTACATGTGGTTTTTCCTTATCTCCTCCAGAATTTTCATTTCTGATTGATATGAGGTGGTGCCAGAGAGTTATTTTTATTTTCATGTCTCTAATTATTAGTGAGTTAGGGAAGTTTTTCATATGAACAGAGATGGATTTGATTTCTTCTTCTGAAAACCAAGTGTTCACATTCTTTGACCACATCAATTGGAGAATGATTCTTATTTTTATGAATTTGACTCAGTTCATAATATATCTGATAAATGAGATATTTATGAAAACATTGCTATAATTTTTTTTGATATTACTTTATTATCATTTAACAAAATAAGATTTCACTGATTATGTCTTTAAGTTTACTTTGCTTTGTCTGGAATGATTTGCTACCCTTGCTTTTTACTTTAGCTGAAGCATAACAAATTCTTCTCCAGCCCAGTATTTTAGTTTTCTGTGTGACTTTCTATTTCAAGTACTTTACTTGGAAACTGTGTACTGACTGAGAAATTGTAAATTTACTAGTGACCTAGGGGTGTAAGGACTGTTTAATTTCTAATGATTGAATAGTGAATAATAAAGGATGACTGACTGGCTAAATAATTGTACTTAGTGGTTGATGACTGAATAAGTAATTGGTTTGTAACTTGGTATGCCCCATGAGTGGAAAACTTTGACTATTGTACTTTGTGATTGAATTAAGGATTTTGTCAATGCTTGAGTTACTAAATGATTGTTCTTTTTTCAAAATTTTGTGACTACTGTCATGGAAACTATGTGCCCATTTCCTGTGATAAATTGTTGTGAATGCTATATTTTGATTTTCTGCGATAAGTTGCAATATTGTGAATGCTGTACTTCGATTTCCTGTGAATTTTTTGCTTTGATTTGTTATGGAATAGAGTGTTCACTATACTGTGTAATCAGAATCTTAAAAGCTGTTCACAGGAGTATTCTTCTGGAAAGCTGCTCATGCTTGGCTTTACCTATGGTGACAGGGAAGATCAAGACACAGACTCAGAAAAGGACAATGATATCAAAACACTTATACTCAAAATCATAAACAAAAATGGGAAGTGATCTCAAGCCCAGAATAAACCATGAAGAACTCAAAGGGGAGCTTAAAATGTTATAATAGAGGTAGAAGAAGAATTGGGAAAAGAAATGAGAAAGATTCAAGAGAATTATGAAAAAAAGTCAACACCTTGGAAAAATCAGAAAAAAACTGTCTAAAAATAGAATTGGACAAATAGAAAAGGAGATACAAAAAAATCCACTGAAGAAAATAATTCCTTAAAAAGTACAATTAGCCAAATGGAAATGGAAGTACAAAAGTTAACCGAGTAAAACAACTCCTTAAAAGTTAAACTTGGGCAAGTGGAAGCTAATGACACTATGAGACATCAAGAATTTATTAAACGAATTTAAGAGAATGAAAAAAATAGAAGAAAATGTAAAATATTTCATTGGAAAAACAACCAATCTGGAAAACTGATTCTCAAAAGAGGACATGGACAGTATCTTTTAAGAAATTAGAAATGGAAATTGTCGAGGAAACCGCCCTTATATCCTGGAAGCAGAGGTCAAAATAGGCATTGAAAGAATGTACCAATCACCTCAGAAAAGAGATCCCAAAATAAAACTCCAATGAACATTATATCCAAATTGCAGAACTATCAGATTAAGGAAAAAAAATCCTGCAAGTGAACAGAAAGAAACAATTCAAATATTGGGGAACCATAATCAAGATTACACAAGACAGTAGCTGCAACATTAAAGGTCACATGTCATAGAACATGATATTCTGGAATGAAAAGGAGATAGGACTACAACCAAGAATCACCTACCAGTGAAATTAAGTATGATAATTCAAGGGGAAAAATAGTCATTCAATAAAATAGAAGAAATTCAATTTTCCATAGGGAAAAGACAAAAATTGAACAAAAAAATTGATCTCCAATATTAAAGCCAAAGAGAACTCTAAAAAGATAGAAAGGGAAAAGAAGATTCAATGGAGCTCAACTGTTTATGTTACTACATTGGAAAATGATACTTGTAATTCTTAAAAATTTTACTATTAATAGTACAACTATAAATAATATACATATGAAGAGGGTACAGGTATAAAATGGTTTTGAGGGAATGACATAAAAATGATTAAAGGATGAGAAACAGGAGGGTAATAAGTAGAGAAGGAAGGGAGAGGTAGAATGTGGTAAATGACTTCACATGAAGAGGTACAAAAACCCTATTACAGTGGAGGGAAAGATGGGAAGGGAGGATATGGACATTACTTGAATGTTACTCCCATCAGTATTGGCTTAATGTGGGAATAATATACACAATCAGTTGAATATAGAAATCCAACAGAAAAGTAGGGAGGAGGAGATTAAATAAAGGGCAAGGGGGACGCAGGGTGGGGGAGTTGACAGAAGAGAGAGAAAATTGGGGGAGATGGTAGACCAAAGAAAAACAATGTCAAGGAGGGAAAGGGTAAAAGGAGAGAGAGGACAAAGAGGAGTAAAATAGAATGGAAATAACCAATTAGGAATCATAATTCTTGATGTGAATAGGATTAACTCTACCATAAAATGGAAGCAGATAGCAGAGAGGAGCAAAAACAAGAATCCTCCTCCTTTCTCACATATATAGAGAACTTAGTCAAATTTAGGAGAGCACAAGTCATTCTTGAATTGATAAATGGTCAAAAGATATGAACAGACAGTTTTCAGATAAAGAAATCAAAGTTATCCAGAATGCTCTAAGACATTCTTGATTATAAAAATGCAGATCACACCTATGAGATTGGCTTATATGACAAAAAAGGAAAATGATAAATGTTGAAGAGGATTGGGAAAATTTGAATACAAATGCACTGTTTTTTTCTTTTTTTTTTTTTAAAGCAATTGGGGTTAAGTAACTTGTTCAAGGTTACACGGCCAGTTATTATTTCTGGGTGTGGTGCTGAGTTTCTGAGCCCGGATTTGATCCAGGTCATCCCGACACTGGAGCCGGTGCTCTTACTTGCTGAACCACCTGGCCACCCCTAAGCAATCGGGGTTAAGTAACCTGCTCAAGGTTACACGGCCAGGTGTTTCTGGGTGGGTGCTAAGTGTCTGAGCCCGGGATTCGATCTCCAGGTCTTCTCAACACTGAAGCTGGTGCTCTTACTCGCTGTGCTACCTGGCCGCCCCTACAAATGCACTGTTAAACTAATATCACCATTCTGGAGAGCAATTTAGAACTATGCCCAAAGTACAACTAAACTGTGTATACCCTTTGATCCAGCAATATCACTACTAGGTCTGTATTCCAGAGAGATAATAAAAAATAAAACCAGGAAAGGGAACTACATGGCCAAAAATGTTTACAGAAACTCTTTTCATGGAGGTAAAATATTAGAAATTGAGAGGATATCCAACAATTGGGGAATGGATGAACAAGCTGTGGTATATGGATATAATGGAATACTATTGTGCAATAAGGAATGATGAACAAACAGGTTTCAGAACAATGTGGAAAAAACTTATGTGAACTGATGTGAAGTGAAATGAGCAGAACCACAAAAAAACTTGTACACCGTATCAACAACACAATGAATGACTCAGCTCTTCAAAGCAATACAATGAACCAAGAATATAAAGAACTTAGTAAGGAAAATGCTGTTCACATGCAGATAAAGAAGTGATGGACTCTGAATGCAGATCCAAGCATACTTTTTTTACTTACTTTATTCTTTTTCATGTTCTTTTCTTCTTCTCTGCTTCTTTAATAGCTATGACCAATAGGGAAATCTGTTTTACATGATAGCAGACATATAATCTATATCAAAATACCTACCATTTTAGGAAGAGGGGAGGGGAAAAAGGGAGGGAGAAAAATTCAGAACTCAAAATCTTGAAAAATGAATGCTTAAAATTGTCTTGTTATGTAAATGGCAAAATACTAATTAAAAAAATAATTTAACTAGAGAATTAACAGAATTGGATAGAGACTTGACCCAGGAATACCAATGAAAACGCTGTTGTAAAGTATGAGTCTAGAGGTGAGGAGTGCTGGGAGTGTCTTAGGAGAAAAAGGACATATGGGGGTTATTATGATGGTAGAATAACAGAAGACTTGATAATTTTTGGAGAGAGAGACAGAGACAGAGAATAATATGAGGATAGCACATAGGTTTCAAACCTAGATGTCTAGGAATATAGTAATGAGAGAAAAAAATGTGTAGGATGGAGTCATAGTTTCATGGAGGATCTACTGAGAACAATTCCCTTGATCATGAAAATAAAATGAATTGGTATGAAAATAGAAAGAAAGAACTATTAGCATAGTAAGAAAATCAGAAAAGGTAAAAAAAAAGCATTATTGTATAAGATGAACAGTGAAAATATATATATATATATATATATATTTTAAAGCAATTGGGGTTAAGTAACTTGCTCAAGGTTACATGGCCAGTTATTTCTGGGTGTGGTGCTAAGTATCTGAGCCTGGATTTGATCCCCAGGTCATCCCGACACTGGAGCCGGTGGTCTTAGTTGCTGAGCCACCTGGCCGCCCATAAGCAATTGGCGTTAAATAACTTGCTCAAGGTTACACGGCCAGGTGTTTGTGGGTGGGAGCTAAGTGCCTGAGACTGGATTCGATCCCCAGGTCATCCCGACACTGGAGCCGGTGCTCTTACTTGCTGTGCTACCTGGCCGCCCTGAAAATATATATTTTAACATGAACTCTAAAAGAAATTTTAGAGAACATCTGAACCAATACACTCATTCTGAAAATGTTTTCCTTAAAAATTTGTTGAATTGTTATTCTCTTTTATTATATCAGTTATTTCTGGATCTATCACCCATACCTACCTAATTCCCTCAATTTTGAACTCTCATTTGCAACTGAGAACAATGATTTAAAAACATTTGATCTCATAATCAATTCTAAAATCTGTTCGTAGTATACCTTTTAAATAGCTCCCCTACTCCTCTATTCTTCTATTGTAAGGAAATATATTTCCCAAACTATTCTCCAATATCAATAATGTTTTAAGTTATGCAGAATTTGTCTTTCTTCTTGCCATTTGTTTATTGAAATTGTTGTAATTTCTATATTAATTCTTTATTCCACCATATCTATATATAAATCTCTACATTTCCCTGAATCTCTCTCTCTCTCTCTCTCTCTTTCTCTCTCTCTCTCTCTCTCCACTTATTCTACATTGCATTAAAATCCAAGATTTTTGGGGTTTTAAAAATCAATTTATTAGTACTCACTTTATTTCCAGTAATTTTTTGTCTGTTATGAATATCTGGGTTTCCCTTTGAATATCTGCATGCCTTCGTTTCCATCATTAGACTCACTGTTTTATATTCTCAATAGTAGAATCACCTGGAAAATTCAATCACCTTTTCTACATAATTCCAAATTTATATTAAGAATGGTTGGACCTATTTAATTGCTAAAAGAAATTATTGGGGTCCTTATATTCTTATAATCTTTCCATTATTTACTATTTCTATTTTTGGTCATCTTTGCAAATCTGTAGAGTGTAAAGTTAAATATTGGGATAAATTAATTTTCATTTTCCTTCTAAATTATTCATTTTACAGAAATGCGCACTAAAACCAAGAGATTTGCATAAGGACACACAGTTTAGAAGTAAAAGAGCTGATAATTAAACAACAGTCTTCTGATTTCGAGTCCAGTATTCTTTCCACTGTGTTCTTAATTTAAAAAAAAATAGCATTGGGACAAATATAAAGTGTCCACATTTCAGAATACACTGAGAACTAGACAACATAATTTATATTTCATAAATAGAGAATATAAAACCAGCAAAGTGTGTCAGGAAAAAATAATGAAAGGTTTCTATAATATGTTGGGAATATTCCATGACCTTGGGCATACAGAAGGACATAACTCTCCACTTCTGACTTCCATAAGAAAAGCTTGTAGGAAGAATGGAAGAAGAAATAATTAGAATAAATGTGAAAATTAAATAATGTGGAAAATTTGAAAGTCTTTGGATTATTAAAGGACAGAGGTAGAATTAGAGGAGAAAAAATGGAGAAATTGAAGAAAATCTGAAGGTCCAGACATTGGACCAAATTCTACTTAAGGTTCTAGGAGAGAAGTTTGAAGGAGTAGTAAGATCAAGAAAGATAAAAAAAAGGATCAAGGAGCAGTAGCAAGCAAATTCCAAAGCAGAAATCTCAAGAAGAAAATGGAGAAAAGAAGATACTTCTTAAGGCAAAACAAGGTCAGTATGAAAAACAACAACACCGGCGAAACAATTGGAAGGTAAAGCAAATTGATGGAATGTTGGATTAGAAAATTACTGCAATAGATGGAGGTTGATAGGGGACTGAAGTGATGGTAGCTTGTGACTGTGACTTTGATGATTCTAAACACAATCAGTTTTCACCTGGGTTGGGTAAAAAGTCAAGGGGATTAAAAAAAATTAATTTGTTGGAAAGGGCAGCAAAGATTAGTCTAACCTTTGGACTTAGAGTTGGGGAAAAAAATTAGAGGAATATAAGTATGGATAAATAAGCTTGTGGTCTTGTAAGGATGGAGTTAATTCAATATAAGTGGGTAAGAGAGATGACAGGTAAAGAGATTGTGGTAGAATCGGAGGACATCTAATTATGTGTTTTATAAAATGAAAAGTTCCTTATAACAATGATATCTAAGATGTACCAATGTGAGTAGTTCATAAAAATACGTATATTTTGTCTTTAATTATTCAAATAATTATTCATTTCTCCCTTCATTATTTAAACTAGATTTAGTTTGAATCAGGAAAAACAAGGTTTTATCTTTTGAAAATGCATAAAAATGTTTCTTTCTTACTTATACAAGAACAATAGGAAGTTTATAGTGCTCCTCTGCCATCACTAAAAAAGCCTGTGGATTTATAATTCTAGATCATACTTGATTTCAGCCTTTAGAAACTCTGATACCGTAGGTGCAAATTTGCCTGTAAAATTGTGTGGAAAATATTTTGACTAGAATACAAATTGACCTTTCCCTAAGGATATTTTAATAAGCCTAATTCAATTGCTTTGCTATACTTTTTACCTCCGCCCCCCCCCACACACACACACACAAGCACAAATACAATTACAACAAGAGATGCTTCAAGCTGTACAGAAGACTTCAAACTCTGGAAACAATGTCCCATAATCCCCTTTGAAGAAAACCTTGTAAACTGCAAGTTGCTACTTTTTAGAAGCATATGAAGTTGTCTAATTCTTTCTGCTTTATATTATGTGTGCTAAACATGGCTACTTTTGAATTTAAGAGATAAAATGATTTTATGACTTGGAGAGAGCTTTCTAATGAAAACTTGGGCCCAATGAATTATGCATAAATACAGTCTAGATTTTTTTTAGAGATTGTATTACATTTTTAACATTACAAATTTAAAAATGTACTGACAGCATTTTATATAGAGAAGCTTATTAATTGAATATTTACTATATGTGAAACACACAATAGGCTTAATAATGATTTGCAGAAATAATTTGGTTGTTATTTTGAAGTATCAATAGTGATTAATAATTAATGTTATCAACAACACAAACTACTATACCACATAATACTGAATAAAATTAAACTGAGACCTGAGTGAGGATTACAAGTCCTAAAAAAGCAACAGATTGGTGAACAGAAGAATAAGTAAAATTTTTTCATCAGTACTTTGCTTTAGGAAAATCATATGTTTAAAAAATCAAATTTCATAGAAGGCAAATAAGAATTAAATGATTTGTTTCAAAAAGATTAATTATATAATTTATTTAATGGAAAATTAAACCCTCACCACCATAATGCTGCTTCTCTGGTTGTATGTAACTCTCTCTTTCACAAATTTTCTACTACTTCTTCAGGGAATAGTGGTCACCTTTAACATATAGGTCCAATAAAAGATGTATCAAACAACCCTATGATTCCATTCATTATCCCTATGACTTCTTGGCCAAAATACTCTTCCTTGTTTTTTTCCTCCCCTATTAAAATATAAACTTCTTGAAGGCATGAAGTCTCTTATTTTTCTTCTTTATATCCCTAACTCCACAGTAAATAGAGCAGAGTAAGTGTTTAATAAATGATTTTTATTGATTCATTGATTGATTCATTTTGTTCAACTTGGTGATTTTTCTAATCCATATGAAATAAATAAATAAAATTGGTATAACATTTCAGAAATATGGATATGTCATAAATCAATATATAATTAAACCATACTGTTTTATTAACATAATATATTATGTCGAGATATTTTAAATTATTTTTCTGTACTTATAGCCTTTACATTTTGAATTTTTGTAAGACATTATTTTTCTAGTTTCCGTTTTCTCTCTTATTTTGAGAATACATTCTAAGTGGTCAAAATAACTATGTTTCAAACCCATCTAACAAAAAAAACGAATAATAAAAATGTTAATAAATGATCTAAAATTCCAGCAGTAATTTTTCTTATTTAATTGCATGTTATAGTAAAGGTTTTATGTGTTCTTCATCCATAAATTCATGATTTAACCCCAATTTCCTAAAACATTGTCTTTTTGTTTTTTTCTGAAATAATTTGGATGTTTTCATTATTCCCTACACCTTCTAAATAAATTCCAATTGTACAAGAACAATGAGTATTTTTATGCAAATACTCAAAAAAATATCGAAAATCAAGAGACTCTCTTTGTCTTTTATTGTTCACTTGTTTTTCAGTCATGTCTGATTCTCATTGACTCCATTTGAGGTTTTCTTGGCAAAGCTACTGGAATGATTTGCCATTTCCTTCTCCAGCTCATTTTACAGATGAGGAAACTGAGGCAGACAGGATTAAGTGATTTGCCCAGAGTCAGCACAGCTACACACAGCTAGTAAGTGTCTGAGATTAGATTTGAACTCAGAAGTTGTGTTTCTGACTTCAGGCACAGTATTGTATCCACTGTGCCACCTAGTTGCACTCTCTTCCTCTTAGTAAGTTGGATTGTTTATGTATAGAGTGTACCATAAATATCAGATTTAGTTTACAAATTTTTAAGACAAATTTTTATATCAGACATGCTCTCAATGTTGTGGATTCTCTTTCTAATAGGGCAGATTGTGACTCATTCATGCCTTTTTATTCTGTGTGACCCCAAAAATGTTCCTTAGAGGAACTGTCATTCCCTGTTGGGGTGAAGACCATCTTCTTCTTAACTTTCTTAAATGTTCATTCTCTCTCTGTGTGGAAATTCAATGAACCCCACTGTGTCCATCTTGTGATTCAGTTTTGGAGCTAGTTCAGGTATAGGTATAGTCCAATATCTGCCTTGTGAGAAAAATTTATTCAATTATGGTTGTTTTGGGGAAACTTTATTGCATTGTTTGAGTCTAGCTGAAACTAAACTAAATAATCTTTACTTGCTGCTTGTTGTTGTTGTTCTTTAGTTGTTTCCAACACTTTGTGACACCATATACCATAAAATGCCCATACTCTCCATGGAGTTTTCTTGGCAAAGATAAGAGAATGTCTTGTCATTTCCTTCTATAGTGGATTAAGATAAACAGAGTTTAAATGACTTTCCCAGGGTCAAACTTCTAGTAAGTATCTGAATCCATATTTGAATTCAGATCTTCCCAACTCCAGGTCCAACATTTTATCCACTGAGTCACCTAATTGCAAATTGTTTCTTAGAGACCCTTAAACATTAACCTAGACGAAAAACTTGAGTTAGATTCAGATTGATACATGGCGTTTTTTCACAATCATACATCTCAAGCAACCCATGTGTCACATCTGAAAACTGACCTCATATTGCTCAATCAGTTACTGTCTTGTTGTTCCTTTGAATACAGATGCTTGGTGGGGAGAGGGACACCTCTTTTTCTGATATCATGTAATTGTACTCCCTTACTCTCCCTCTCAAAATTTGGAAAATCCTTAATCTTTCCTCCACTTAGAAATCAGATTACCTAATCTTTCATCCTAGTTATGTTATTTTCTTTTAATGCATAAACATCCATTTAACTTGTATTTGGGGTTCACTGACTAGCTATGGAAGCCTAGCCCCAATTTCTCATACAATTGGCATATATTGCTCAATAAATCAATATGCTCAGAAGCTTGAATCTTCGCTTAGTTATTCCATATTCAAATTGCATCCCCATCTCTGGCTCTGTCTCTCTGTCTTTCTCACACACACACACATAATGTCCTTTCATCAATATTCTTCTGGTAATGTCATATGCATTTTTTATGCACAGGAGATATTAGAAGGATTACTGTCAATGACTTTTATTTAAATATAGTCCACATGTAGAACTTTTCTAACAGATCTTAGGTATAGTGCCAGGGAACATGGGGGTGAGAGCAGCTTGTGTGTAGGTAAGCCTCCTTACAATCCTCCTGTTAGCTTCAAGAGGTTTCAAACTTTATCTGAGGGCAAAATACCCAGTGTCTTTGTGTTTATGTATATTATGTATACATGCATGAATAGATGTGTGCAATGTATTTATATGTATGTATGCCAGTTTGCACAACTCATCCTGGTTGGGGCTTTTGTTGTCATCTCTTTCTCTCAGAGGCATCTCTATTCCCACAAACACTTTCTGGGCAAAATGAAGACATGATGATGTCCTTAATGTTTATTTATTTCCTTCTTCTACTCTCCCACCTTGAAATGGAACTCACTTTTGCTAGAATTATATGGTCTCTAAAATTTTTTTTTCTTTCTACCTCCCACTGTAATCCTTGGTTTCTTGTGCACGTGCACGCACACACACACACACACACACACACAATGTTCTGTCACCATTAACTTGGGTTTTATAGGCATAAACCTCAATATTTTATTTTTATTTTTTTAAAGCAATTGGGGTTAAGTAACTTGCTCAAGGTTACAAGGCCAGTTATTTTGTGTGGGTGTTAAGTATCTGAGGCCGGAACTGATCCCAGGTCTCCTGACTCTGGGGCCGGTGATTTTACTGCACCACCTCGCTGTCCCAGCCTCAATACTTTTAATGCCATTTTCTTCCTGAATTCTTGCCTTCCTCTTAGCTACTAATCTTACTACTAGTATGCAGTTGATCAGAATTGGCACCTATTTGATTTGCCACCTTGATTTTAATTCATAGAAATACATATAATGAAAAAAATATTTAAAGTAATATGATTTTTGTAAATAGTTGTAAAAGTAGCCACAGTCTATTTTCTCAAGTAAGCATTGGGAACTGTAAGTCAAGAGAAGCAATTTCCATGGAGAAATTGCTAACTCTAAGAAAGCATAACCAAGAAATCCATCAATGAAAGGCAGCTCTATATCAGTCCTCTTCCAGAATTTTAGATGGTCTCTAGATCATTCTCAGACTCTTTTCCAGACTTCTGAATACTTGCCTCTGTCACTGAGTAGGGGCTACTTGTGAAAGCAATCAGTTGAACCAGCAATGGCAAAAGCTAACACATATATTGAATTTTGATGGTATTCTGCCTCCAATTGTTCTCCACCAACCTTATAAGTGACAAACTTCTCTCCTCTTTAATGCTTTCTTCTCTCATTGCATTTGTGTGTGTGTGTTGTTGTTGTTGTTTTTGTTTTTTCAAGGCAATCAGGGTTGAGTGACTTGACCAGAATCTTACATAAAGTATCTGAGGCTAGATTTGAACTTGGGATATCATGACTAAAGGGCCAGTGCTCTATTCATTGTGCCACCTACCTGTCTTGGCTTGTGTTATTTTTCCTACCTGAAGGCCCTTTTCTAGGGCAGGATCCCCACCCACCAAAATATCAGTACTCCAGGATTCAGCAGTGGGGAACTTCAGCCTTGAGGTCAAATGTGACCTTCCAGGTCCTTAGGTTAGCATTTTCACTGAGTCCAAGTTCTACAGAACAATTCTTTTAAGGGGATTTTTCCTATGAAGTTTCGATTCATTCAAAGAGCTGCACTTGAGGACTTAGAAGGTCACATATACTCTCAAGGTCATAGGTTCCCCACTGTTGCTTCTGGTAATTTTCCCCTTAGGCAAACTGTAGAACTCCATAGGGCTTACTTAAACAGGGGAAAAGAAGGTGTTTTGCAAGCCTGCTAGAAGCTCTCTCCTAATATCCTTTTTCTTCTTTCCCAAGCCCCTTTCAAAAAGTTAAGCAAAAAGCCAAAGGATCATAGATTTGTAGCTAGAAAGGATCTTTGAAATTATCATGTCCAAACTTTTCTTTTTATACATTTGGAAACTGAAACTGAGAGGTTAAATGATTTGTGCTAAAGTAACATAGTTAGTATTTGATAAAGATAGGATTTGGACTGAGTCCTTTTTCCAGTAATACTGTTGAAGAGTAAGGGTGCTGGGACCCTGAAATAGTTACCAGCAGTTCTTGACCTAGTGAATTTGACCCAAGCCTTCTTTCAGCAAAAGACAAAGTTTATTAAAACACAAATAGAGTTTCGGTGTGATTCTAAACACGCTCTATATTGATCACTCTTAAGGCATCTGAGCATTTGTGAAACTTAAATCGGCAAGTGGTCAGATTGAATCTGAGCACTTTAATGGAGGCAAGAGGAATATTTTATATAGAGGACTGTGGGAACAGAGAAGCGGTCTAGATGGAATTAAAGGAGTGGCAGTCTAGGGTGTTGTCAGGTACAGACAATGAAAGGGTTGTTAATTAACTGGGAAGTGCCTCTTGCCCCAGATGAATGCCAGGGCCATGGGCCATGTGGGAAACTCCAGGGATTTTTCCCTTTGTGGTCCAGATCCTGGAGATGTGGTCTTTTCCTTTTGGGAATTCAAAGCCACAGATTTGAGTCACAGATACCACAGTGATTCTCTTGAGGTGAACGCTGTGTCATTTATGTGCTCTCATATGGCCACAGTTTTGCTGTGGCAAAATGGATAAAAGTCTTCAGTACATATGCAATATGTGTATGGATATATATGGATGTATGTATATGTGTATACATGTATGTATGTGCATATGTAGCATGTATGTGCATATGTAGTCAATCTTTAAGTGAGATAAAATGATTTATCATGGACTAGAGGGGACTCTGTGTTGTTGAAGTTTATAATAGTGACATGCATGCTCTGGTAGATTCTACTATGCTTGAAAGACCTAAATACTTTGTTGTATGAGGATCAAGTTAGGTTTTGTCAGAGAGGCTCACAAACCCAAGGATAGACATGACCGTTTTTTTGTCCATGGATATATACGAAGATAATCTAAAATAGATGAAACCAAATTTATTAAGATAAATACCTTTGGTGAGAGATTGTTCATGCTGATGACATCTTATGTCTGTTAGTATTAAACCGTTTTAGTTTGATGTCTCCAGTTTCTTTACTAACCAGTGACCACTGGGACATATTTTTATGTGAGAAAGTTCCTCAGTGGGAAGAATTTACTTTTAGGTATATGGATATAACCAATTCAGTTGTATAGTATTAAATTGAGAAAAAATAACAGCAAAATCATTATGACTATGAGATTTCCTTTTTTACAGTTACTTTGATGACCATCCTTAATGATCAACAAATTTGATATTCCAGGAAGTTTTCTAACTTGTCCTTACTGTAATTATGCATAAGTCCACTTACTTTACAGAGATGTAGTACAAATATTTAAGATATGAACCTGCAAGATGCTTAAATGTAATAGAAGGAAAAGTGGTGTGTAAATCATAGCTATTACTCCAGTTTTAACGAAAGATACATTTTTAGTTTCATTCATCATAATGTAACTGGTTGGGTGGTTTTAATGCAAGTTAAATAGTTAAATGAAAAATGTTAATGAGAAAACAATAAACTTTTTTTTTGCTTTTTGGAGGGCAATTGGGGTTAAGTGACTTGCCCAAGGCCACACGGCTAGTTTTTCTTAAGTTTCAGAGGCCAGATTTGAACTCAGGTCCTTGACTCCAGGTCCGGTGTTATTCACTGCACCACCTAGCCACCCCAGACAATAAACTTTCAATTACTTGAAGTATAATATATATATATATATATGTGTGTGTGTGTGTGTGTGTGTGTGTGTGTGTGTGTATGTATACACATACACACATATACATAATTGTGTATGTATATATATATATACATATATTATTTCTTAATTATCTATACATTTTACTTGACCTTGATTTTGTCATATTTGTTTACCTTCAAGAATAATAACTGGCATTTACCTAGAATTTTGGATTACAAAGCATTTTTCATATATGATATCATTTGTTGTTTTTAATAACACACATGTATTAATATCTACATCACTGATCTAGTGAGGATTCTGACACACTTCTCTCCTAAGTTCATCTCTTTTTTGTTATGCTATACTTTCTTTGCCTAATTCAATACTCTTTGGCAAATCAAAAAATTAGTGGGGAAGAGGTAAAATAGGAGATGTCACTAACATCCTACTCCTTAATAGTCAGGCAGGTAGGTGTCAGATCAGATTGAATGTAGGATTGAATTCAGAACTACTTAAGTTCAAATTCTGCCCCAGACACTAAGTAGAAATGTGACCCTAGATCAACAACCTACACTTTCACTTAGTTTCTTCATCTACAAAATGGGGAAAAATAAATAGCACCTACCTCATGGAGTGACTGTGAAGATAAAATGTTACCATATGTAAAGCAATTTGCAAAGTACTTAAAGTACTATGTAAATCTAAATATTTACTATCTAAAATCATTAAATGTGTATAGTGTGCATTACAGTGTGCTGGGAGACAGGAAGACTTACTTATATTTAAGAGTAGAAAATGTTAAAATCAATGATTAAAGTAGCGTATACGATTCTTTTTCCAATTGAAGTTATTTTCCCCTGTGGTTACTATGCACAAATTGAATAGAAATTCTATTTTATTTCCTTTTACTGTATTGCCAAGTGTTTGACAATGTACTCAAAATTTTATGTAAGAAAATAAAATCTCATGCTTTTATAACCTTATGTATTACCTTATTTCAGTAGGGGTCAATTTACTCCTCTCTATATCCAAAGTCATTGAATTAGATAACCTCTAAGTCAAGTCTTCTCAACCCATGAAATTATAAAATTGCTTCAAATTTTTTAAGAGAATTCAAAAGATATTAAGTATCCTACTTGCACTATGTCCCATTTTAACTATCTTCATCAGATAAATATCTCATTAATCTTCTAAAATACTTAGTTCCCTAGAGAAGTGCTATTAATATCATGTATAATCAAAATATATTTAATTAATGCCAAGGGTATGGAACAAATCAACCAAATCCAGGTGATACTGAGCCATTCAACTGATGTTCCATTTTTAATTCATTATGGATCTGAAAACCAAATTTTACACTGAGGCATTTGTATTAAAGAAGGCACTCTGGGACAAGTAATAAAGCACAAAGTTCTGAGTTGCTAAGTCTGGTATATCCCTTATGATGATAAATCATTTCTATTTTATTATCATTAATGAGACTGTATGAATTGAGAAATAGAAGTTCCCAAGGATATAAGTGGGTTAATTGGCATGCACCACAAAGATTATCTGAGTCCTAACCATTTTGGAAAGCTCTGTGTGATGGTTATCAGAATTTCTAAAATTTAGAAAATCAATGAAAATGGACCATGTTTTCAACATGTTTTTAGGTTTATTTTAACTAGCTGCTGTTTTTCCATGTCAAATTTGCTATCCTGGTTTATTTAGCATAATTTTATAGGCTTCAAAATTACCTAGTTATATTTCTATGTGTCAAGTTAAATTTCTTGACATAATGTCATTACATGCTACTGACAAATGTGGAATATAGTCAAGGGTAAAAGTTGAATGATAGCCTTTAGTTTTCCCATTTTTTTTCCTAGCCCCATGAAGTAATTTGTTTTTTCCTAGTCCATGAATTAAAAGTCTAAAAGATTATTTTAAAACACAGGTATATGAAGGAATAGCTAGTTGAGGTTTTGGAAAAGACATGCAGTCTTCTTGAGGAACTTTAAAATTATTATTATATTATCTAAAATACTTTTTTTTTTCATGTTGAGATGTTTCTTGTCAAGTTACAACGTATCTAGGTCTTTACTATATCAATAAAAATAGTAATTATTATAATATTAATAGCTTGACTAGATGATCAATAAAATCTCATGTAATGGTAAACTTTTACTGTCTTTTATCCTTCTCCTAAATTATGGGTCTCAGTTTTTCTCTATTGCTTTCTCTCTTTCTATCTCTATTATTCCATTTCAATGAGTGCCCCTGTTCTTCAAACAACATGATTCACTGGAATTAGATTAAGAAAACCTGTTTTTGAGTCCTGACTTCATTTGTTCATTCAACAAACATTTATAAACAATTACTATATGTGAGACACCATGCTAGATAATGGGAATAAGAAAGATGGAAATGAAACAGTTTTTTTTCTTTAAAAATATAGTTCACATTGAGTTGATAACACAAATATAAACAAGTTAATGCAAGGTATATTACAAGAAGTTTTTACAGGGCAGAAAGAAACTAAACACCAAGGAGATCAGTTTAAGTAGGCATCAAGTAGGCAGTGATATTTAATCTGGACCTTATAGGAAGGTAGGGAATCTTTAAGGTAAAGGTAAGGAGGAAGTACATTTCAGGCCTGTGTAAATGCATGGAGATAGGAGAGGAAATATAATATAGATGGAAGTAAAGTATTTTGGCTAAAATGTTGGTTGGTTGGTTGGTTGTTGTCCTTCATTTTTGAAGAGGATCAAAATGGCATCACTATGTTGGAGTCAAGTTGAAATATGTCTGACTGTGTCTGATTGCACCAGTGTGAGCTTGTATGCTCTACCACGGGTGAAGCACACATAGCCACATGCACAATTGGGGCAGAGATGTTCTCAAATTTGTACATCTTACATTTTTATTTTAACTGCTGAAATCTGCTGTGCTCATAGAGAGCACTGCCTTCTTCAATGCAGGTGCATCATGCTGGGCATGTTTTGCTAGTTTCTCCCATGTATCCAATAAATTCTTCAATTCAGTATTTCAAAGAGACCTTGAGAGTATCTTTGTATCATTTATTTTTACCATCATTTGAGCACCATTCTTTCAGGAGTTCTCCATAAAATAATCTTTTAAGCAAGCATGCATTTGACATTTCAATAATGTGGCCATTCCATTGGAGTTGTGTTCTCTGCAGTAGAGTATGAATGCTTGGCAGTTTACTCAAGAAAGGGCCTCAGTGTCTGATAACTTATTCTGCTAGGTGACATTCAGAATTTTCCTAAGACAATTCAAATGAAAGTGATTCCTGGCATGACACTTATATACTGTGCAGGTTTCACAGGCATACAACAACAAGGTCAACACAATGGCTCATGGACCTTCAGTTTGGTAGTCAGGCTAATAGCTCTTCTCTCCCATAGATTTCCTTTGGAACCTCCAAAACACTGAGCTAGTTCTGGCAATGGGTGTGTCAACCTCATTACCAATGTTTACATTCTGGAAAGTATGCACCATGGCAAGTGAACTTATAAACTTTATAAACTTATAAAGAATTCAAAACTTTTCCATTTGCTGTAACCAGTGGTTCCACATATGATGGTGTGGTCCTGGCTGATGAAGAATCTGTGTTTTCTTGGTGTTAATCATTAAACCAAAATTATTACAAGCAGAAGAGAATTGATGCATACCACGTTGTATCTCAGCTTCAGAAGCTACATTGAGTACAGAATCCTCTGTAAACAAAAGATCATGCACCAACGTTCCCTCTGCTTTGGTCTTGGTTTGTAGCTTTTTAAAGTTAAATTATTTCCCATTAGTTCAGAAGTTGACCTTGATTCCATGTTTGTCTTCATTGAAGGTATCTGACAACTTTGCTGAAAATGTCATACTAAAAAGTATGGGTAGAGTACATACAGAAGAGTAATGTGCAATAAGTGTGGGAAGGTTAAGAACCTGAATGTGACATCATTTAAAAGGCCACCACAAGAATTTATGTTTTGTTGTAGAGAGGCAATTGGAAGCTAAAAGATCTTTTTTGAGGAGGCTAGTGACAGTCAGACTTTTGATTTTGTAAAAAAAAAAAATAAATTGTCAATTGTGTGGAGGACAAATGTAAATTAAGAGGTTACTAAAATTGTTGAGGTGAGAAGTGATGAGGGTCAAAGCTAGAGTGCTTGTTGCATGGATAAAGAGAAATGAATAGGAGACAGTGTGGGGATAGAATCAATTACATGTTCAGGACAACTAATTGGAAATAGATATGACTGAAAACAATTCAGGAGAGTAGAAGGAGACAGATCTAGAGATCTTAGTGTCATAGAAATAGAAATAGTTCCCAGAGACACCTGGCTGTGTAACCTTGAGCAAGTTACTTAACCCCAATTGCTTAGGGGCGGCCAGGTGGCTCAGCGAGTAAGAGCACTGGCTCCAGTGTTGGGATGACCTGGATCAAATCTGGGCTCAGATACTCAGCACCACACCCAGAAATAACTGGCCGTGTAACCTTGAGCAAATTACTTAACCCCGATTGCTTTAAAAAAAAAAAAAGAAATAGAAATAGTTGTTGAATTCACATGACCTGATGAGAACACTTAGACATAGTATAAAGAATAGGCTACAGGAAAATGGGTAATACTCATATACGGGATGGTGGAGTACATGGATGATGGTCAAGGAAGTAAGACTGAGAAGAAGAAGTTGTGTAAATAGGAAGGAAACCAGGAGAGACCACCGTCATAAAAATGTAAGCAGGAAAGGGTATCCAGAAAGATTGAGTGTTCACCAGGTGTCAAGAAGGATCAGGACTCAGAAAATACAAAGATATATAATAGAACATACAAAGATATATATACACACATATATATTAATTTTCAACATTCACTTTTATAAGATTTTGAATCCTAAATTTTCCCCTCTCACCTCCCTAAGACATCATGAAATCTCATACAGGCTATATATGTACAATTGTATTACATGTACTTCTATATTAGTCATGTTCTGAAAAAAGTAAAAAAAAAAAGGGAAAAACCATGAGAAAGAAAAAAAATAACAACAACAAAAAGAGAAAATAGTATGCTTCAATTTTCATTCAGACTCCATAGTGCTTTCTTGATGTGGACAGCATTTTGTATCATGAGTCTTTGGGAATTATCTTAGATCATTTCATTGCTGAGAAGAGCTAAGTATATCAAAAGTTAGTCATAGCACAATATTGCTGTGTATAATGTACTCCTGGTTCTGCTCACTTCACTCACCATAGTTCATGTTAGTCTTTCCAGGTTTTTCTGAAATTTGCCTAGTCATCATTTCTTATGGAACAGTAGTAACCCATTACATTCCAATAGCACAACTTTTTCAGCCATTCCCCAATTGTTGGGCATTCACTCAATTTCTAGTTCTTAGCCACCACAAAAAGAGCTGCCATAAATATTTTTGTACATGATGAGTACTTTTCCCTTTTTGATGATCTCATTGGGATATAGTAGTATTGCTGGATCAAAGGGTATACAAAGCATTATAGCCCTTTGGGCATAGTTCCAAATTGCTCTCCAGAATGGTTGGATCACTTCACAACTCTGGCAACAATGCATTAATGTTCCAAATTTTCCACATCTCCAACATTTGTCATTTTTGTGGGAAAATACAAGTAGATCTGACAATTAAGAGATATTTGGTAACCCTGGACAGTATTTTCAGTAATAGTGATCTCCATAGCCTTATAACAAAGAAATAAGAAGAGAGAAGAGAGGACGTGGAAGTAATTAGGGCAAGTCTATTTTTTTCTAGGAGCTTTGCTTTGGAAGTAGACATATAAAATAAAACAACATGAAGCTCTAGTGAATTTTTTAAGGACAAAGGCTAATCAAAAAAGATTGTGGAAAGCAGGCAAGGAACCTCCTTACCCAATATGGGAAAATACATGTCCAGTGCTGAGAAAAACTGTCAGGAATAGTCTCTCTGATGAGAGTCACCATCAGAGCCTTATGAACAGAGAGTGTTAGATCTAGAAAAAGAAAAGTTGGTTGACCACAAAATGGGATACAGTGAACCCAATAGAATTTGAGGTTGGAGTCAGAAGGGATAATTTGGGAAGCATGTGGCAGATATGGATAAGAATAAAGGGACTGGAGGTGGTATTGAGGATGTGGATTTTTCCTAGTCCAGCAATTATTTTATATCTCAGGTCTAAGAGAGCAGGAGGTAGGCCACAGGAGAAAGTTGTAGTGCTTTTGCCTGGGGAACCTATACTCAGGGGCCCTGTGAATGACAAGCAAATGGACAATGTCAGTTCTTTTTCAAGCACTAGGGAAGGAGAAAGATTGAGCATGGTTTCCATGGCTCATTTCATAGATAAGTTCCTAATGACAAGAAGGCTGGTATCTGAGTCTCTGAACCTTGACTATTTGATACTCGTCCTTGGAAAATACACTTAACATTTTTATGGCTTCCTCATCTGTAAAATGGAAATAACACTTGTAATTCACAGTGTCATTGTGAATAAAGCATTTTTCCAAACTGAATTACTGATTAGGATATTCTTATTTTCCATTACTCTCTTATCTTTTACCTGTACTAATTTGCATCATGAGTTATAACCAGGGCCTATTACCCTATCACCACTAACTTTTTGAGGAGAATCTATTTCCATTCATTTGTATTTAATTACTACTTTTCCAGGCTGGCACTTAAAATCAATAAAACATTCATATCACTAAAAGAAGGATCATTGTTGCAGTCTTTCTATTTTTACCTATATAACATGAAAAGTCAGAGAAATAAAGGAAAGAAATATGGCAGAGGTGGATGGCTAGGTGGCACAGTGAATAGAGCATGGGCCCTGGAGTCAGGAGGACTTGAGTTCCAATCTGGCCTCAGATGTTTAACACTTAATAGCCATGTGACTTTGGGCAAGTCACTTAACCCCATCCAAAAAGAAAAAAAAAAGAAATATGACAGAGAGGAGAGCTACAGTTTTTAATTAAAGTACAATACTATCTACTGACAGTACTCCCTTTATGTAAGTGGACTGTTCTACAGAACCTCTGTGTAAAGGGGTTTTTATGTAATGCAAATTTGCCCCTACCCTCCCACTTTACTTAGCCTATATAACAAAGGCACACATAATACCTTTACACAAGTAGTAAAATGCACTAAAATACAGACATATTAAATGCCAGATGCTGATAATAAATAGAATTATGAAATGAAAATTATAGTCAATGATAAAATTTACCCTATACGTACAGTAAAATTAACATACTTGTGCATTATGTTGCTGCTTCTCTACCATTGCACCTAACCTTTATCATAGGTGGTTGACTGCATACCTTATTTTATGACTCTATCATGAGATGTTTGGACAGTGGCCCTTTTTCTTTTTTTTTTTTCATATATCTGACAATAGCAGGCAACATTATCCTCACCTAATCTAAACATCTAAAAATCTTGAAGTATTTGGATCCATTTTTTCAATTTAAGAAAAAAAAAACATTCAAATGAAGAAATGCTTCTGCCAATTGTTTCTTTGTAAAACTTTTTGGTTTGACCTCCAGTTCTAAAACTTCCCTTTCTTCTTTAATCTTTGCAGCTAGCTGCTCAATCAGATTTCTTTTCCATTTTGATTTCTTCACAAGACTCGTCTCCACTTTTACCTACAATTCTTGTGCTGATTTACAATCTCCTTAGTCATTTCTTCTAATCTTTCATCTCTGTCAAATCCATGAAAATGGAGAATGAACTGCTGATACTTTTTTTTTCTAAACACTATTGATAAGTGTTAGATCTTCCTATGCCTTAGCAGTAGTCTGGATTATAAGGTAAATATTATAGGACTTCCAAAAATCTCTCAATGTCAAGATCATTCATCCAAAACTTCCATTGCCAGAACAAATGTAGTTATACAAATAATAGGCCTTGAAATTCACAATCATTCCCTGATTGCAGGTTGTAACAATAAGGGAGTGTTAGGGTGGAGACAGACCACTTTTCTAATGGCAAGACAAAGGTCAAGACTAGTAGTTATGGCACATGATATAATGGCTGACTTCACTTGAAGAATGAAGGACAAACAACAAGAAGACCATTTTTATGTTTTCATTAAAAACATAAAGATGGCTTCCTTTCCCGTCGGCGGCAGCCAACAGGCAGGCAAGGCGCGAGGCAGGATGGGTGCCTACAAGTACATCCAGGAGCTGTGGAGGAAGAAGCGGTTGGATGGTATGCGGTTCCTGCTGTGCGTGTGCTGCTGGCAGTACCGGCAGCTGTCGGCGCTGCACCGCGGCCCCAGCCCACCCGGCCCGACAAACCGGTCCCCAAGGGTGCCACCTACGGCAAACCTGTGCATCACTGGGTCAATCAACCACAGGAGCCTCCAGTCTGCGGCAGAAGAACATGCTGGCCGCCACTGTGGGGCTCTAAGAGTCTTGAACTTCTCCTGGGTGGGTGAAGATTCAGCCTACAAATTCTTTGAGGTTATTCTTATTGACCCATTCCGTAAAGCTATCAGACGAAACTCCAACACTCAATGGATCACCAAGCCAGTGCACAAACACAGAGAGATGCGAGGGCTTACCACAGAGGGCCATAAGAGCCGGGATCTTGGAAAGGGTCACAAATTCCACTATACCATTGAAGGATCTCGTAGTGCTGCTTGGAGAAGAAGCAATACTCTCCAACTACATCGATACCGCTAATTGGTACACATTAGTTTGTAAAATTAAATGTTTAATAAACAACATTTATGACAAAAAATAAAAAAAAATAAGATGGGGAAGATGGCCCAGGGCATTATCTAAAATAAGTAGAATCTTGAAAGGAAGGCTGTTTTCTTTACAAAACTTTTCCACTTTGTGAATAAAGAAGGGCATAAACCATTGTTCACAGATGATAAGGCATGCCTTAGAATTAGCAAAATAATGAACAGGTGGTAATTTCTTGATGACTGATATCCATTCTCTGGGATTTTCTGAACTGTGCACAAGTACAGGTTTTAATTTGAAAGTCTCAGGTGGATTTCCCCCCAAGCAGAGTACTTCTCTCCCTCCCCCCATAGTTCTTTCCCTCATCTACATGCAATTTTAAGATGGCATTCTTTGATAAAATATGCCAGTTTCACCTACATTTAAAATTTTGCTTTATATTAAAGAAGTAGAGGTATTCTATAATTTTTTTTTGCAGGAACTTTGGGAAATTCTTTGCTTCTTCAGTATCTTCATTATCATCCTGTCTTAATGTTCATTATGAAATCATGCAAGATTTTAAAATCAGAATTGGAATGTGATTTTCTTTCAGAAATTTTATGTAAGTCAAATTTGTATAAGTGTGAATTTACAACATTGAGAACTGTGTATATGTTTTTTGATCAACATGTATTTTTTTTTCCTTTAAATGAAAATCTCCTGAAAGTCAAAGTCCAGAAAAATGGATTATTTTGCTTTGATGTGTAAGATGGCTTATGTTTTAAAAAATGATATAGGATGAGCAGTAAGTTAAAAAGAATTTTGATGGCAAAGTGCCTTATAAATTTAATTAAATGATCTTAAGAATGAATGACTATTTAGACATCCTAGATGTTTTGATTATAACTTCTGTCTCCCATGTTCTTTCATGAATGTTGTCTGCACTTATTTGATGGGTTAAGTGGTACTTTTTTTTTTTTTTGGCTAATTGATTCCTGCTTCTTCATGATGTCCCTTCTTGTTTAAGGTTCTCTGCTGCTTGTCAGAGGTTTTTTTTTTTTTCCATTATAGAAAGGAATGTTCCCAAACGTGGAATGTGGCTCATAGATAAGGTGATGGAAATGCTCTTAACCAGGTTAATATACTTACATATTAATGATGATTTGCAGCTCTAGCATATATTCCTGTGAAAAATCTGACAATAACATAAATGACTTATTTCCTACTCATATTTTTTTTTAAAAAATTTCCTTCAAGATTTTAACCATAAATAATAAAAATAAGCATTGACTTGAAAAGTGTCAGGGTTTAATTAGATTCTGTCCATTTATTATTGTGTCCATTTATATTCTTTTCAATTCTCTCAAATACCCAAACATAGACTATTTGTTCACTTGTAAAAAACATATCCCCCCCTGACTGTAATTTTAAGATCATATTTTTTAATGTTTGATGAGCTCTTTCAACTATGCCTTGGCCTTGAGGGTTATATGGGATGCCTGTGATGTGCTTAATCCCCATTTGGGCACAGAACTGTAGGAAAGCAATGCTAGTGTAACCAGGCCCGTTATCAGTTTTGATAGTTTGGGGCTGTGGGAGGACCGCTAGGGAGGCAAGAACGTGATAAATCACGTGTTTAGAAGTTTCGCTCGTTTGGAGGGACGCAAAGAGGAAGCCGCTAAAGCTGTCAATGGAGACATGAACATATTTCAATTTACCAAAAGGTGGATAATGGGTAACACCCATTTGCCATATTCCTCCGGGCATTAACCCCCAGGGATTTACTCCCAAATGAGGTTCAGGTAGGAGGGTCAGGCAGCCCTTGCACTGACGCACTATTTATCGTGCTTGTTCGCGAGTGATGGAGTATCGCAACCTAAGGGTTTGTGCATTAAGGTGGTGCAAGGCATGGGCTTTTTGTGCAGCAGAAAGAGGGAAATCGGTGAGAGCAACGGCCACCAGTTGAGTGGCTTGATCGACTTCATCATTTCCTTCTGCCAATGGACTGGGCAGGCCTGAATGGGCCCGGACGTGACCAATGAAAAAAGGGGCAATTCGGGCAAGAATAAGGCGTTGAAGTTCTGCAAATAAGGGAGAGGAATTAGTTGAAGGAGAATGAAAGGAACTGTTTCCAGAAGGGGGACAGAGTGTGCTATATAAGCACTATCAGTATACAAATTAAAAGGCTCTTGCAAGAGCTCAAAGACCTTAATAATGGCTACAAGCTCAACTAATTGTGCAGATAAAAAATGGGTATTAAAGCGGGATATCTGACCATCAATGCTAAATGCAGCAACACCCGTGGAGGAGCCGTCGGTAAAAACCAAATGGGCTCCTTGAATTGGTGTTGTTTTTGTTTCTTTGGGGAAAACCACAGGCGTCCTTTGCAGAAAATGAATCAGTCTATTTGAAGGAAAATGATTATCAATGGTGCCATGAAAGGAAATAGAACTAATAGCCCAGTCATCATCATTCTGAACGAGCCACTGTACTTGTGCAGCAGTATAGGGGGATACAATATGATCAGGGTCTTTAACAAAAAGTTTTAAGGCATCCCCCCTGCCAAGGCGCAAGAGGGTAGCAACCAAATGGGGATAGGTGGGTAAAATCTTAGAGGGGGATGCGGGCAAATGGATCCAAAAAAGCGGCTCTCGTTGCCAAAGCAATCCTGTGGGCACAAAGGGGGTGGGAAATATGAGGAACCAAAGGGGTTGTAGGGGTGCATAATACCCTATGCACTGATCACGAATGGCGCTCAATGTAATAAGAGCTTTGCGCGCCTCAGGAGTAAGGTGGCGGGGGGAGGATGGGTCAGAATCCCCTTTCAAAATGTCAAACAGGGGCCTTAACTCCCCTGTGGTGAGTTTCAAATAAGGTCTCAACCAGTTGATATCTCCAAGGAGCTTCTGGAAGTCATTAAGTGTGTGAAGGCAGTCTACCCTTAATTGGAGTTTTTGTGAGAAGACATGATTAGTGAGGAGCTCAAAACCCAGAAATAACTGGGGAGGCTGGGTTTGGATCTTTTCAGGGGAAATAAAGAGCCTGCGGGACTGTAGAGCCGCAACTAGCGATTGACAGATTTTGGACAGGTGAGGCTCATCAGGTCCTGCTAGGAGGATGTCAACCATATAGTGGATAATATAAATCTCCAGGTGGTGCAACCGGAATGGATCTATAGTCTGGGCCACAAATTTCTGGCAAAGAGTAGGGCTGTTGGCCATGCCTTGGGGGAAGACCCTCCATTGGAAACGGGGAGAAGGGCCCACACAATTAACTATAGGGAGGCTAAAGGCAAAACGTTTGCAATCATCAGGATGTGAGAGGATGGAAAAGAAACAATCCTTTAAATCAATAATGATCTTAGAAAATCCTTTCGGAATGGCTACAGGGGAGGGGAGCCCCGGTTGAAGTGCTCCCATAGGGACCATGGTTTTATTAACTGCCCTAAGATCATGTAATAAGTGCCACTTTCCTGAACGCTTTTGTATAACAAAAATGGGGGTATTCCAAGGTGATGTGGAGGGCTCAATGTGCCCCACAGCCAGTTGTTCCTGCACTAATTCCACAGCTGCAGCTAGCTTTGTTATGGATAAGGGCCACTGGTCGATCCAGACGGGAAGGTCATCCTTCCAGGTGATTTTGTCTGCCTGGTGTGCAGGGGGTCCAGTGGCCCTTACAAAAAATGGTTGTGGAAGCCCAAGCCTGCACGACCCACCTTAGGGGCAGTCGATAAGGGGGTCAAGCGTCCCTGTTTGTTTTTTCCAAGACCTTGTCCTGAAAGGAATCCCTGGGAGAGCATCTACTGGGCCACAATTGCATTGGGGCTGCACATAATAATTCCCATCTGAGAAAGGATGTCCCTACCCCAGAGATTAACAGGCAGTCCGGGGACCACAAACGGCCGGACGGTGCCACATTTCCTTCATTATCCTTCCAGGGTAACCATTGGGAGCTTTGGAGGGTGTTCCTGGACTGACCAATGCCTTGTAAGTGGGTTATGGAGGCCTGCAAGGGCCAAGCAGTGGGCCAGGCTTCTTGTGACAAAACGGTAGAGTCGGCACCAGAATCTAGAATACCTTCAAAAATCCTACCCTGTATTGTGAGCTTAAGAGTAGGGCACTCTTGAGAGATGGCCTGGACCCAGTACAGGTCGGATGATCCGGGCTGGAATACTCAGCGCCTTTTGACAAGGGCAGGGTAAGCAGTATACAGGGGGAGCGGCAAGGCCTGGGCCAAGCGTTGTCCCTTATCAATCGAGACGGGGCCATAGGGGGCGGTAGCAAGCAGCTGGATCTCCCCGGTATAGTCATTATCAACCAGGGAGGGGTGAATCATCAGGCCAGCAAGGGTGGAGGACGCGCGGCCCATAATAAAGAAATAAGAATTCGGTGGAGGAGGGCCAAAGACACCCATAGGAATGGTCTGCACCCCATCTTCCGGATTCAATATTGTGGGGGAGGTGGCACATAGGTCCACCCCTGCGCTTCCTGTTGTTGCTCGGCAGAGGGGGGATGCTGGGCGGACAGGCTGTTCCCCGAGGCTCGGCTCGTACAAAGGGAATGGGTTGAGGGGCCCGGGGCTGGCCCCTCTGGCCATTTCCCAGATGGGAGGGTAAGGGTTGGCCGTCCATGTCAGTGGCAGACAGACAGGTATTGGCCCAATGTTTCCCCTTACGACAACGAGGGCAAACAGTGGAGGGTTGATTTAGCCGTTTTGGAGGGCCTGCAGAGGGTGGGGTGTTCCCAGGGCATTGGCGAGCAAAATGACCCAGCTGGCCGCACTGGAAACAATGTCTAGGAGGCCCGCCTACTTGGAATGCCGCTTCTATAGCTAATTGCACGGCATGTGACATTTTGGAAGCAAGGGGATCTATATCGTGGCACAAATGAACCATTTCATCAAGGGATTTATCTCTCCATTTGCCTCGTTGTACAGCTGGGCAGGCATTATTAGCATTCTCATAAGCTAAGCGCTTAACAAGTTGGTCATTGGCAGCCTCCTGCCCCAGGGTCCTCTCGGTGGCTTCTAGTAGGCGGCTGACATATTCAGAAAAATATTCCTGCCCTCCCTGAACGATCTTATTGAGGGGCGCAAAGGGGGAGCCAGTGTTGGGCAGGGATCGCCATGTGGCAAGGGCTGCATTGACGGTCTGGGCCAAAAGCCCCACGGGGAAACACCGCTGTAGGTCTTCTGCCGCATACTTCCCTTGTCCACTAAGTTTCTCATAAGTCCAGTTCGCAGAAGGTGAACATGGAGATTTCAAGTTAGCAGCGGCAGCGGACTGGCAGCGATCAAAAAAATCTGCCTTCCAGGTTAGGAATTGCCCACGCGAAAGGACTGCTTGAACTACGCAGACCCATTCTCCGGGGAGCATATGGCCCCTGGGAGACATGGCCTCAAGGGCCGAGAGTGTGAAAGGCGCATTAGGTCTGTAAGATTTGACTGCGGCATTCAGATCCTTCAAGGTCTTAAAATGAAATTTACGGAACCCTGCAGGGGGAGCACCTTGTGCCGCATGAGTCTCATCATCACTTTCGTTTTCATTCTCATTCTTCCCTTCACTATCCGATTCCCCTTGCAAGTTATCAGTAGTGGAGGGCTTTACAGAAGAAGTGGAGGGATCATCGGAAGGGGAGGCAGGCTTATTGGAGCGGGTTATTACAGGAAAGGTTATTACAGGAAAGGTTAACCTTAAATCTTTGGTTTTACGAGAGGGTCCCTTCTGGTGGGAAGGCAGGGGAGGAGCAACTGAGGGGCCTGAAGCCGGGAGGAGAACAGAATTATGAAGCGTTTTCTGTAAGGAGGAGAGCTCAGTAGAAAGCTGAACAAACTGTTTTTGGAGGTCAAGGACTTTCCGAAGTTCATTAACCTGGGTGGAAAGCTGATTTCTAGCTTCTATGAGGGTGGCAGGGGATAAGCCAGGCGAAAGAAGGGCAGGTGCACAAGTCTGAACCACATAAGGAGGAGGAATTTGATGGGGGCTTGTGTTGAGGAGAGGTCCAAGGGGCCCATCAGGGTCATTATAACGAGCTGCCTCATGCTCCAAGGTTGCCGCATCTCCAGGGTCTAAAATATCACTGCTGGATTTTTTTGCAAATATTGGAAAGTTAAGGGAGTCAGTTGTAGGTGGTTCCTCCTTGGGAAGGGGGGGATAGAGGGGTTGTCTCGGGGCTACGGGCATGTCTATTACCACCAACGGGGGCCGAGAGGGCTCTTTGCCGGCGGGGGGCAAGGAGGCCGAGGAGGCTGCTCGGGACAGGGGGCGGAGGCAGAACTCCACGACTGACAGTAATTGTTGGTTATTTCGGTCCTTGTGGGCTGCTTCTACAATATCTCTAATGAGGCCCCAATAAGAGAAGACAGTCACAGGGACCGCTTCCGGACCTTCTGTTTGTAATTTTCTATTTAGACCTTTACCAACCTTCTGCCATTTGCCAGGGTGAATCTCTGGCCCATTTACAATGAACCAAGGGCAAATATCCACAAATAAAAAAAAACTTAACTAAATCTTTTTTCTTAACTTTAACTCCCCTTTCCCTGAGTAATGATTTAAGGTCCTTTATAAAGACCTGTTCTTTAGATAATTTCTGACCCATTAGTATGAGACGGACGAATTCAACTTAGCGAGGACGGTGGCTCTTAGGCACCCGGGGGGGTTCTTCACCGAAAAAGGGGTCGCGATGACTTCTCTGCTAGGTACTGGTCTGTCTGGCAAGGGTCCGTGCCTCGGGCCCCACGTTGGGCACCACTTGTCCCGTCCAGCAGGACCAAGTTATTCGTGGGGCCGAGGAGGACCCAGGCTGCAAAGGAATGGGTGGGAAAGAAGGAGAGAGACCAAGCGAGTTTGTGCCAAGGTCTGAAGGTCTGAACTTTATTGCAGGTAAACATGACTTATATACTCTTTGAGGAAGTAGGCAGGGAGAGGAATTCTTGTAAACAATGGCTTGCGGTTAGGACATCTGGTGCCGGAACATTCTGCGGTCAGCCGATTCACGGGACATGGTACTCGGGGGTCTGGTCTTCTCACGGGGGGAAGGGTACCTGGCCTGAAGGCCTTTGCTCCCAACATCCCTCTGTCCTTTGATTAAATTACAACTAATAATAATAATACCATAACAGTCTCAAGGTTTGACCACATTTGATCTTCTTTCTACCATCAAATGATTTAAAATATTGCAGTGGTTTTTGACAAAACCAGTCAGTGTTATATGATGGAAAGGACATTGGCACATTAAGGTATAAGTGGGCATGTGATCTAAATATGAAATGTGGTGCCTTTCACAATTGTGTGTGGGAGGGTGTTTTTTCTCAACTAAATAAGGGATAGATGAGCTCAGAAGTGATGAAATATAATTTTCATTAATATATTTATTCAGCAAACATTAATGAGCTAGCCAACATTACTAGGTTCTGGGATTAAAAAGAACACAAATGAATTGTCATTAATTTCAAGAAACTTTTTTCCCCCTCCAGGGTTGAGACATGGGAAAGATCAACACAATAAATTAAACATGCATACATACACATAATACATACAAAGAAATTGTCTGGGTAGAATGCAACTGTCATTATTCCTGTGGTACTGGGTTCCAGGATTGACTTAGACCTTGCTTAGAAGGTGACTAGGGATGTCTTAAAGGAAGCTTGGGATTCTGGGATGTAGGAATTAGTATGGAGCTCACATAATATATTAAAAAAAAACTTTCATATGAACAAAATGAATGCAGCTAGAATAAGTTTAGAAATAATGGGAGGAGAGGATAAACATCATAAAGTATGAAAGGAGGTAAAAGGTGTAAAACAAAACAGAAAAGGTGTTGGGAAGCAGGTTATGAAGGGTTTTTAATGTTTAACAGAGGAATATAGATAGATAGATAGATAGATAAATAGATAGAATATATACATATATATATATATATATACTTATATCCATCAATATCTAGACATAGATATAGATTAGATATTGATATAGATATACATAGATACAATCATGGATTGTATCAGCAATGCCATATTCACAATGCCTATGGAGATTACAGATATGCTGATATAATTATCCATCACAAATACATCATGCTTGGCATATGGGGGAATAAGCTAGAAAATTTATTAAGATACCAAAAGACTGAGTCCCAAAACCAGAAGGTGAAATCCATCAGAGTAGTTATGAAATTGGCACAGGTAGATAAAGTAGAAAGCACCCACATTCTCAAGCCTTTAAAACAGAACAGGCTACCTCAGGCAAAGGTCCTCCTCTCCTCACTCACAGCAACCACCCAGCGTCCAGGAAGCGTGCTCCCAGCAGCTCCGGCCCCTGGCAGTCCTCAGCAGGAGTCCTTAGCAGAAATTCTGGCTGACTCAAAAAGGGCTTCGCGCTGCTGCTGCCTCTGCTGCTGCTGCCACCATTGCCACCACTGCCAGCCACTGCAGGAACTCTAGTTTGGCTTCCCCTTCCTCTTGCTCTGCCCCTTCCTTTTACATCAGCAAGTCCAACGGGGCATGGAAGATCTTTAAATCCCATAACCCTTACATGGATGTGAAAGGGAGCCACTGGAGTTTACTGAGTTGGGAGGGTGATATGGTAAGATCTCCACTTTATTATTATTTTTTTCTAAGAATATTTTTTTTGTTTATTTTTAGTTTTCTACATTCATTTCCACAAGATTTTGAGTTACAGATTTTCTCTCCATCTTTCCCCTAACCCCACCCCAAAAACAGTGAGCCTATTGAACATCCCTTCCCCCAATCTGCTCTCTCTTATATCCTCCCCCCATAACCCCTCTAACTTTATAGGAAGGCAAGATGGATTTCTATACCCCAGTGCGTGTATATCTTATTTCCCAGTTGCATGTAAAAAAAAAAAAAAACATTTTTAAACATTTGTTTTTAAAACTTTGATTTCCAGATTCTTTCACTTCTTCCCACTTCACCCACCCCCACTGAGAAGATAAACAATTCAATATAGGTTATATATGTGTTGTTAGGCAAAACATTTCCAAAGTAGATATATAGTGAAAGACTATATTTTCCTCCATCCTATCCTGCTTCCCACTTACACTATTTTCTCCTTTGACCCTTTTCAAAAGTGTGTTCCTAACTACCCTCTCCCCCAATCTGCCCTACCTTCTATCATCCCCTCTCTTATCCCCTTCCCCCCTACTTTCCTGTAGGGTAAGATACCCAACTGAGTGTGTATGTTATTCTCTCCTTAAGCCAAATCCAATGGGAGTAAGGTTTCCCTTTCATCTTCCTGTTCTTCCCATCTATTGTAAAAGGTTTCTCTTGCTTCTTTTATATGAGGTAATTTACCCTATTCTCTCACTTTCTGCTTGTCTCATTATATTCCTCTCTCACCTCTAAATTTTATTTTTTAGATATCATTCTTTCCTATTCAATGGATCCTGTGCCCTCTGTCTATGTATACATGTACACATATTTACAAACAAACATATATACACACAATCACATATGTATTTATACATGCATACACCCTCCTATATAAACATATAAATCTCTCCTGGATCTATTTTCCAGGTGAGTGTTTTTTTCCAGTGAGATATTCCACATCGCCTTCTGTTTTTTCATTTGTTTGGATCTGTTTTATACTAACTTGATTTCTCGTAAAGTCATTAGATTCCATTTGCTCCAGTCGATTTTTAAAGGAATGATTCTCTTAGGTGAGTTTTTGAAATTCCTTTTCCATCTGGGCAAATCTGCTTTTTAAGGCATTCTCCTTATTGCCTTTTTGGGACTTTTTTGCCATTTTAGTTAGTCTATTTTTAAGGTGTTATTTTCTTCAATATTTTTAGGTGTCCTTTAGTAGGCTGTTACCTTGCTTTTCATGATTTTCCTGCATAATTCTCATTTATCTTCCTAATTTTTCTTCTACTTCTCTTACTTGATTTTCAAAATCCTTATGAGCTCCACCATGGATTGTAATCAATTCATATTTTTCTTGGAAGCTTTCTTTCTTGACTTCTTCTGGCTCCATGTTTTTGTCTTTTTTTGTCCCCAATAAAGGATTCTATGGTCTGATTGTGCTTCCTCTGCTTACTCATCTTGCCAGCCAATTACTTGACTTTTGGGCTCTTTGCCATGGTAGAACTCTGCTTCCAGAGTGTAGAGCTTTGTCCCACTTCACTGGGGTTTTCACAAATGTTGTCAGAGCTCTGAGGAAGTTGACCACTCTATAGCCATCACAAGCTCTAGCACGCTGGCATTTCTCACCCCAGGACCAGCACCCCTGACAGCAACCCAGGTCCAAGCAAGTCAAAGAAAGAGCAATTCTCCTCTTACTGGTTGCTTGGTTCCCCTATGATATGCAGGCCAGGAACTTTGGAGGCAGTCAGATGGCAGCAGTTTCAGTTGTTGCTCCTCTGATACCTCTCACCCCAGGGGCAGGGGCCTGACCACATTCTTCTGTCACCAAGTTCCAAAAGAGTTCCCCACTGACCTTTTACTTTCTCTTTGGTGTTTTTGGGTTGAGAAGTCTAGAAACTGCTATGGGTTCTGGTGATTCACCCTCATGAAGTCTGCTCAGGCTGGTCTGTGCTGCTGGTAGGGGCCATGCCAGGCTTGATGCGGCTCATGTGAGACTGTGTGTGGCTCCCAGTGTGCTGCAATTGACCTTTCCTGCCAGGCTGCCTTTATGGGAGATTTGCTTCTCTCTGTCACTTTGTGGGTTCTGTAGCTCTAAAATTTGTTTATAGTCATATTTTACAGGTTTTTGGGGTGATCATGGCAGCAGCTCATGGAATTTCCTGCTTCTACTATGCCATCATAGCTCCAACCCAGATCTGTACTTTACAAAGAGGATTTTTGTCAGCTGAGCAGAGGATGGACTGCAACGTGGGAGAGACTTACGGTAAGTGGACCGATCAGCAGGTTGTTGCAACAGTCTTGGCACTAGGTGATGAGGAGCTGCATCAGGTTATTGACAATTTCCATAGAGAGTTGACATACAAAAGATGTAACTAAGGTAAAATTGGCAGACAACATATTGTATATGTAGCTGAGAGTAGGGAATCAAGGGTGACAACAATGTTGGGATCCTGGGTAACTGAGAGAAAGGTGGTCTCAATTATACCCTCAAATAGCAGGTAAATTAGAAAGAAAGGAAGGTGTGGGAGGGGAGTAGGGGAAGATAATAAATATAGTTTTATATACACTGAGTATAAGATATCTATGAGACATCCAGGTAGAGATGTCTCATAGGCAGTTGGAGATCTGAGACTGAAGTCGCCAGAGAAGATAGGGAATGATGAGATCTGAATCCATCCTAACTTATCGGATTAATAAGCAAAATAGTATACAGGGATAAAAGAAGATGACCCAGTAAATATCTTTGTGGAATACCTGTGGATAGTGGCATGGATCAGTGTAATGGGGATGTAAATTTTTAAGATCTTCCCTGCCCTTAGGCCCTTTGATAGCCTTATGTGCACCTGAAGCCTGTGGTGGGAGGCTTGTTTTTCAGGAGACACTTTGTGATTAGGCAGTGGGTCTAGAGGGTTGTTACATTCTCTGAGCCAGGAGAAGGCTATATAATCCCTGATGTGAGGCTTTGTTTTGGGGCTCACTTTAAGAAGTGTTGTTTGATTTGACCAGATGAGACTCTGGGAAGCCATTGAGAGCCCCCCTGCTTTGAAAAACCCAGATGTTAATGCTTCCCTGTCTGGTAGCTGACTAGATATAGATTTAATGGTTGGACAGTTGAAGGCCTGTCTGCTTGATCTGCTTGTTTCTCTGTCTTCTTGTAATTTCTGCTTGTAACCTCTGTATACTCTGAAGTTTGGGGTGCTGCCTTTTCCCCTTGAACTAGGTAAACGATATGTTTGATTAAAGCAAGATTCTTAACCCATTTTGAGTGGCTTTCCTTTAGAAAAGCAGATCTAAGAACCTGTGTTGGCATCCTCCCTGGGGATGCTGGGGTGCTTGCTGCTACAAATGGAGTCACGAACAGGATCTGCAGACTAAAAGGAAAGTATGGGGGCTGGGATAATTATTTTTTTCCCACTTGGAGTACCTGTGATTCTGTGGAGGCATGGAACAGGAGAGAAGAAAGGCCTGCATACTGACTTTGCTGAGCTGAGAGCAGGAATGGTGAGCTGCCTGCATCAGGACTGGGGCAGAAGCCAGGAGCGGCTGCCTCCTGTGGGAGGAGATGGAAACCAGGAGTTCAGAATTCAGCCACAAGACAAGATAAGGACTGTGTGGCAAAACAGGAGCACTGAATGTGTTTTCTTGCTGCATCCTACAGTTTGGGACCTAGGGTTTGGATTGACTTGTGACTATGGTGGGTGAGTTGAAGGGCCATGGACCCACAAGGACCCCACCCTGTTGGTTTGTCTCAGGAGTGGAAGCAGGGGTTGGAGTAGTGTGAGGGGAAGGACACCCCTTCCCCCAAGAGAACTTTATTTGGACACTTGTTTTAAATTGAGGTGAAGATAATGCAATGTACTTTGTGTTTGTTTAAGGCCCTGTAATCATTTTGGGAAATTCAGTTATGTATCTTGCAAATATGACCTAAGAGAACTTGGTGCTAATTCAAATGTAAATTTCCTATGCTATGGGCATGAAAGACTTTGGGGCCCAATGTAATGGGAATGTAAATTTTTAAGATCTTCCTTGCCCCTGTGCCCTTTGATAGCCTTAAGTATACCTGGTGCCTGTGGTGGGAGGCTTGTTTTTCAGGAGATACTTTTTGATTAGGCAATTGGTCAAGAAGGTTGTTACATTATCTGATCCAGGGGAAGGCTATATAAACCCAGATGCAAGGCTTTGCTTTGGGGCTCACTTTGAGAAGTGTTGTGTGATTTGACCAGATGAGACTCTGGGAAGCTGTTGAGAGCCACCCAGCTTTGAAAAACCCAGCTGTTGATGCTTCCCTCTCTGGTAACTGAGTAGATATAGATGTAATGGTTGGACAGTTGGAGGCTTGTCTGCTTGAAATGTTTGTTTCTCTGTCTTCTTGTAATTTCTGCTTGTAATCTCTGTATACTCTGAAGTTCAGGGCGCTGATTTTTCTCCCCTGAACTAGGTAAATGATATGTTTGATTGATTAAAGCAAGATTGTTAACCCATTTTGAGTTGCTTTCCTTTAGAAAAGCAGATCTAAGAACCTGTATTGACAGCCACCCTGGGGACCCTGAGGTGCTTGCCGCTACAGTCAGATGAAGATCTAGCAAAGGGAAATGAGGTTGAGCAGTGAGAGGAGTATATGAAGTACCAGGTGAGAATAAAGGTACAAAAACCTGGAGAAGAGAGCATTAAGAAGATAGTGTGATCAACACTGTCAAAGACTACAGAGATCAAGAAGGTGAAAGATTAAGAAAGAAAGTCAGGGCAGGTAGGTTGCTCAGTGAATAGAGCACCAGCCCTGGAATCAGGAGGACCATAGTTCAAATCTGTCCTCAGACACTTGACACACTTACCAGATGTGTGACCTTGGGCAATTCACTTGAATCCAGAGGGGAGGACTGATACCAATGACTGGTAGATAGAGAATTATAAATTCCCTTAAAATAAATGGTTCTCTAATAATTAAACACTTAAAATGTTAAACTCTTTGCCTCACGAGTCAAATAGTTCTCCAGTCTTGGAGGTATTTAAGTAGTCTGGATGATAAACTGTTAAAATAATATACACAATGCTTATAAATCAGAATGAAGATGAATTATACAACGGTGAAGGTCTCTTAAACTCTGAGAATTCAATCTTAGACATCATTAATAGTTACACAGAACCAACTCTTCAGGGGACATGGTCTATAGTATTGTTTATACTTACTACACCTTCTACATAGCTCAGGATTCCTAATCTGAGAGTCATTGTTTTAGAACTGAAAGGGACCATTATATTCATCATATCCAACCTGCTCCTTTTTGAGATAAGGAAACTCAATTTCATTATGAAAAATTAAATTGCAAAAGGTCACAAAACTGGTAAGTGTAAAGTTGTTATCTGAACTAGGGAAGAATAATCTATGTGACTAAAAATTGAAATTAATAATGTATTTTATTTCCAGAATTCTTGCAAATGTGATGAGTCAAGCACATACATACACATGGACAATATAACAAAGTGGGGTTGATTGCATTATTTCAATTCCATTAATAGTTGATTTGTTCACAACCATTTATAAAAATGGTAAAAATAAAACAAAAAAAAACCAAATTAACCATCATGTAATTGACTTTCTATTATTTGAAACCATTTTACATTTAAGCTTTCAAATTATAACCTAGACTTTAAATATTTCTTTTTTATGTAATGGCAGACTTTCCAGGTACATTCCTATGAATTTAAATTCAAAACCTGTATCATCCTTATTACTTAAAATAACAGTCAAGAGAACACTAAAACAAATTACAATTCTGTATTCAACTGCTGAACAATTTCACATTATAATAACTGTGACTACCTACAAAACAGCAGACTCTAATCTTCAAAGTTACTTTTTGAAAGAGAGAGGAATATTAGGGCTTTTATCTCTCTCAATTTTCCATCAATTTTAGTATACAATCCCTACCTTGAATTGGAAGCAAGGAAAAAGGTTGCTACATTTTTGCTAGATATGCCTTATAAGATCTAAGCTTTTAGAAGAAATATTATATTCTCAAGTACACACACAACAAAAATAAAAATCTGTAAATAATAAAAAATTCATGACCCTTATCCAGCAACATGATTTTAAACTAAAATCTTTTTTATTAAAATTATATTCATGGGATCCATTGGTCAAACCTAGAGATAGATATCTTTGGAGATGAATTTTTCCCCCACTATCTACTTTTGACCTTCACTACATAGATATATAAGAAGTTTCTGCAAACTACTTCTTTGGTATTTCATTCAAAAGATGTAGGTAGAATGCTACCTGATATCTTCCCTCAACTTCAAGTACAGAAATTTAATAGAACTTTTATCTCTCTCCCAATAAACCTTGTAGGGGTATCATTTGAGTATAAAGACCATATCTTTCATAAACACGTCTTCTTCAAATGGAATAGAAGTTGAGACCACTTTCATAGTTATGTTGATTAAAAATAAGCATAACACATGAACCTCTAATTTTTCCTCTTTCCAACAATAAGAATTTCTTACTTTTCGTGTTTCCTCTCTCTTTTGTGTACTCTCCATTCTAAGACTCTATGTTCTTTTTCTGGCATTTTTCTTTCCTGGAACTCCAGGTAAAATGTTTTATCAATTTAATTTGGGTAATGGTGCCTCAAATCATAACTATTTTCAGAATCTAAAATCCTAAATTGAAATTTGGTTATTTATTGTCTGAATTGCTGTGATGAAAATTTTACAAGACCCTGATTTATTTTCTCGTTCTTTATAGGCTCTTAAAAATTATGTTGGCCAATTAATTTTTCATTGTTCCCAACCTTTTGATGTTTTATTCATTTGCTCCATTGATTGCCTTTCTATTTATGAATTAAGTGAGAATTCAGTCATTTCCAGTTAAGGTTCTTGAATCTTAAATATCACTTTCTTTAAAGGGATCAATTTATACCTAATCCCTGGAATAATCTTTTGCTTTCTGCCCAAAATTTTCTGTTAAATTGTCCACCTTTCCCATTAATATATTTTTTTTCTAGCTTAATGTACTGATGCTTGGTTTGGTGGTTACATATTTTTTCTCAATGACATACATGGAATAGATTTAGTAGATTGCTTTTAACAATAACTCAGTGTTGATCTGAGGTAACTAAATTCATCTTTAAATGTTTTCCTAACTGTATTTGAGATTTGAAAATACAATCGTGTTTTTTTCACTTCTTAAAGAGTTTTACATATATATGATCAATTGCAATTTATCCTTGTATCTTAAAAGTTATTGTTTATTAAGGTAACTCTAGAGGAGTTTACAGAAAGGATAATTTACTTACTCTTGTGGATTCTCTACTCATTTAAATAGGCATAGTCACTTGATAGGCATAACACAAGATGATGATTATTTATACCTCCAATTCTGGTAGCTGTGGATGCCCCCAGCTAGCTAGTATAGTCTTTTGATGTCATACTTTTGATGGTATACTTTTTTCTTCAGTTGTTTCAATCATGCATGACTCTTTTTGATCCCTCCTCAGGTTTTCTTGGTAAAGACATTGGAATAGTTTGTATTTCCTTCACCTGAGGTCAGATTCGAACTCAGAAAGATGAATCTTTATGACTTCAGACCTGAAACTATTTACTCTACCTACCTAACTGCCCTTAGTAATATACATTCATATAAAATAATAATAATAATAAATGCTGCTTACTAACTGATAATTTCAAGATTAATTGTTAAGAATATAGAATCTATTGGAGACAGTTAAATTTTATGATAGTTCTGACTAGGATTAAAATCATTATCAATGTTCTTTAAAAAAGAAGAGTACTTGTTGTTTCAAGATAGAAAGCCACACTGGCTACACCTGTTCCTGGCAAAATAATAATCACCTTTTTGCCTGAGGTCTTTTGCAGTGCTAGAGTGGAAGAAGCCTTTTATTCTAGTTCTCTCTTTATTTTTTTTGGAAGGCCAGGCAATTGGGGTTAAGTGACTTGTCCAAGGTCACACAGCTAGTAAATATTAAGTTTCTGAGGTTGGATTTGAGCTCAGGTCCTCCCGAGTGCTCCACCTAGCTGCCCCTACTCTAGTTCTTAATTAGATTTTGCTAACATTATTTGGACATGGAAAGACCACAAAGTTTTCTTCAATGTGGGAGCTGGGGAGGGGAAGGGGAATATCTAACCCATGTTTAAGAAGGCATCTTGGCCAGAAGTATAAAATCATTCTTAGCTTATGCTCCGTATTCTAGGTAAGATTCTTTTTTTTTTCATAATGGTAGCCTTTTGCTAATATCTTCATACTGTCTATTTCCACTGCTCTGTGGCTTAGAACCCCAACTCTGTATGTTACACTGATCTCTGAAGGCACATGTATTTTAACAATCATAGCCAATGCTTTACCTGTACCTTCAGACATCTATAAACGTAAGGCTTAGAGATTTTCTCACATTAGGAAGTAGTCTGTCTTTACTCATTCCTTACCTGTAGTGCTGTTTACAGGAGAGGGAAAAAAGGTGAAAACTACATATATAAAGTTACCTCAAGGGTCTGCACTTCACTACAAAAAAGACAAATCTGGTTATTATAGTTCATTGATCTGACTGCTATTCCTGTTAAAGGGAAATGACCCTCCTCCTATTAGCATGTATACAAACATATATATGTATATACACACCTATACATATTTGTATTATATATGTGTGTACATTATGTGTATATACATACACATACATATGCATGAATATAATACACATATTAATATATTTGCATATGTAAATATGCAAAAATACATAGTGTATGTATGTATATGGGTGTGTGTATGTTTGTAAAGAGCTTGATACCCTTATTTCTTCTGGAGGTTCTACAGTTTCAAACAATACATTTTCTTAGCTCTGAATTCATTATTACTAGGTTCCAGAGGAAAAGGAAACAAATTGAGTGAAACCAAAGTTACATGATGGGAATTGTCTTAATTACCAGTCTAATTCTGACTAGGTCTATTAGCAGCTTAGATGATGTCTGTGTAGAAGAATGTATATTAGATTCAGCAGAGGATAAAAAAAATAAGTTAAAGCACAACTTCTAGTTTAGTATAAGGGTTAAGCCTGGAATAATTTGCAGGACTAAAGGAAAAAATATTTCATATTAATGGTGTTCATATTTTCTTATTTCTCTTTCTCTTTTCCAGTATTGTCTTTGACCATGTGAGATTCATTCCTCAACTTAAACTATCCCATTGTTCTATCCTGTTTATCCCTATGCAGTCCCTTATCGACAAGGAGGCTAATGGGACTTTTAGTTTCCCCAGCTGGAAAGAAGGAATGAAAGAGGATGGGAGATGGGAGCTTCATGGTAAGGGAAGGGGAATACCTAGAAATTTGAAGTTCCATCAAGAGAGAGAGTGAGGGTGGGGTTTACCATAGACCCATGGATTGCAAGTGAAAGATGCTGCTACACTGATTTAAATATAATTGAATAGTTGCAGCCTTTCCTGGTTCAATTTTTTTAAAATCATTTATAAAGCCATAGGTTGCAAAGAAATAAAGGTTGCTGTACAGTGTTTGAGGAGTGCATCAGTGTACAAAACAGTCATACCTGGGATGAGTAACATAAGTCAGATTTTTATACAAGATGGCAAAGTTATGGGCACAATGATACTAAATATAAAATATATTTTCATCTATACAAATACATAACTGGGGTATAGAAAAGGATAGACTTATTATATATATTTTTTTTCTGGGGGAGGAGTTGTGGAGGGAAGAAGTTCTTACATTTGCCTTCTTTTTTTTTCTTTAATAACACTTTATTTTTTCCCCTTTTTTAGGGCAATTGGGGTTAAGTGACTTGCCCAAGGTCACATGGCTAGTATTTAAGTGTCTGAGGCTGGATTTGAACTCAGGTCCTCCTGACTCCAGGGCCAGTGCTTTATTCACTGCACCACCTAGTTACCCCCTTTCATTTGCTTTCAATGATATTTGAGACAGAAGGAGAAAACTAAAACACAAATATTTGTGCACTTATACACTAACATATATACACATGTACACATACACACAGAGAGTGGTTGTTTTTCAAACTACGTAACACTGATTAGAAAATTAATTTGGAACATCCATCCTCCCAACAAGATGCAGACTGAAGCTTCTAGAAACAGCACAAGAATGGGAAGAAAAGAAAACATTTCTCATTTCTAAGACTCTAGGAAAAGGACAGGATTTCTGGACAGAATTTTGATGTTACTGCATGTCCTCTCTACTTACCATTCCCACCCCTGTCACCGAGCTGATATCTTCTTACCACTGGGAGGTTTTTGATATTTTAAATAATATTTTTTATCGCTACTTTCTTTAAAATGATTTTTTCCTCCAGATAAAGAAGTTTTATTTTGAGGAATTATTTATTATAAGAGAAAGTAAGAAGTATTTATTATATTCCTACTCTATCACACTATTAAAATAGCCCTTTTGAGCCTTACAACAATACTAAGAAATAGGTGTTATCTCCATTTTTACAATTGAGGAAACTGAGGCAGGTAAAAGTTAAGTGACTTGTCCAGAGTTACATAGCCAGATGTATTTGAGACCAAATTTAAATTCATGTCTTCTTGACCCCAGGGCCAGCATTCCATCTACCGTGCCATCCATATAATTGTATAGAATATTCAATGGGGAAGATCAAAGGGAATCCAAGGAAAAAAAATCTTTACCCTTGCCTCAGAACCTTTTCTAGAGACACAAAAGTATCTTCACATACATAGAAATATAAAAGGAAGGATCCTACATAACAAAAAGCTAGTATATATTTATAATATATAAATATTATCTGATTTAATTCTATAGTGCATAACTCTAGGGTAAAATAACTTAAGTTACATTTCTCTTGAGATTGCTACTTAAGAAACCATAATTAATAAATTGTATAATTGGATCCTAACATCATATATTTTACAGGTAGAGGCTTTATTGCATCTTTCTCCTTCTACCTAACTTCCTCCTTGTCTAGGAAATTACTATGTAAATCTTATTATCCTTATAAATCCACACTGAGTGGTATAGAACTGATCTAGAATTCAGTTAATCCTGTGTTCAATTCTTAATTCACATAAATGCTGAATGTTTGACCTCTAAGTAAGTCATTTAATATTTCAGTGGTCTATACAAGTCTCTAAGATTATAATTTACATAGCACATTGAATGGATGGAGGGTCTTCCTCATTTCAGGTCTGGTAAAATACATGCACATATACACAAACTTGTATGCACGTGCATGCACATGATTTCCTGTGTAGCTCTATCCTCAAATGATGGGGGTCACAATCCTTCATTGTCCTTAAAATGTTATCTTTACATAGCTTAATCAATGAAGTAAATGACTATTGAGACATATAGACACTTTCTAAATATGATGAAGGAAAATTGGGTCCAAATTTTTGTACCTTCTATAAAATAGCATCATCTTTAGGATCAAACAAGATGACATACAAAATTATTACAGTGTATTTCATAAGTTCCCTTCAGTAACCATCATTGTTGATTGTAAGAAAATTATTCCAGTTGACAATGTAGTCTTTTTAGGAATATGATAGAAAAAAATTAACTGGAACTGTGATTTCCATGATATTGGGAACCCCCAGATAAGTGAATTCCCTTTCCTAAAGCAGTTTAACCCTTCCTCTGCTGCTTAAAGTCTTAGAGACTTATTAACATCTCTGAGGGTTTCGTGACTCCTCTGGAGGGACACAAGCATCACATACCATGGGGCTTGTGTGAATTTGTTTGATCAAATGTGAAGTGATTCTAAAACCTATGAAAATCGGTGCTATCCTAATGAAACTCCAATGGAGTATAGAATAAGGTCTCAGCTTGTCATTGCTTTTGTGGCTAAATTGAATACATTATTGTCATGTGAATGTGAGTTCCTTAGGATAAACTATCTACATAAAATTTCATGCAATATAATACCCAATTTCAATACAACTTAGTATTGCAATAGCTGATGCCAAGTTGTATCTGCTTAAATATAACTTTCCAGTAGAAACCTAACATGATATTTACATTATAATGAGACTGATTAATCTTCTGCCCCACACAATTTGGTCTTATTATTTGGGTGCATGGTATTTGAAAACTGTATACCATTCTAAAAATGGTGAAGTGTGCATTTAATGCTCATTTTTTCTAGTTCTTTTTAAGAGATGTCAGATCATCTGTACATAATATTCATGAATAAATTATCTTTTCAGAGTCACTGAAGGGCCCCCTGCTGGGATAGCATTTCAAACATTGCTTGAAGAATGAATGATATCAGTAATGGTAACATAGAAGCATGTAATGCAGACACTGAAATATTGAGAGATCAAAAGTAGTATTCCTATCAAGTAGTATTTATTCCTATTTAATTTTTAATTAGTACCTGAGAATTAGTCACAGAATCACTACCACCTCTCTTTAAGTACATTGATCTTAGCAGAATTCTTTGAATACAAATGTGCAGAGCAGAAAAATTTAGGGACATTCAAAGGGCCTCATGTTAAAGGAGAACATTTCTATCTTTGTCTATTCCTTTTCCTTGTATTCATATAACAATAATAACACTATAAGAATGATGTTCCTTGGGTAACAATCCCCTTCCAAACCTTATCCTTCCCTGAAAAATCCCTGAATTTTTACTGGGCTGCTCCCCATTTCTTGAATGGTCTTCCTTGTCATCTCCCTTATTAAAAATAAAAAAACTAAAAAAGTATTCCTTCATCCAGAGAATGTAATGACAAATTAATCTTGTTTCTTTTGGTACAGTTTTTTTTAATAAGTAGATTATGGCAGTGCCGGAAATATAGTTTACCTTGATTTCAACACAACATTTGATAACATATTTCATACACTTATTTATTTTTTTTTAAAGATGGAGCTATTTTAGAGCAGACAATACTAAGATTTGATGGATTCTGAGCTAAATGAATGCAAACAGTCAGAGTACTCATACATAGTACATTATCAGGTTTGAGAGAGTTCTCCAACCAAGAACTCAAAGGGTCTACAGTTGAATCTGTGCTGTTCATCATCTTTATCAATGAATTGAAAAAGAAAAGCATAAATGACATACTCATCCAAATTGCAGACATCACAAATCTGGGAGGGCTTGCTAATGCCTTGGATGATACCATTAGGACTGAAAAATATGTGAATATGATAGAAAATTGGATTAAATGTAATAAGATGTACTTACTCTTTTTGCTTTTTTGCAGGGAGAAAGGAAGGGTAATTGGGGTTATGTGACTAGCCCAGGGTCACATGGCTAGTAAGTGTTAAGTGTCTGAGACCAGATTTGAACTCAGGTCCTCCTGACTCTTGTCTGGTGCTCTATTCACTGTGCCACCTAGTCGCCCCATGATGTACTTTTATAGAAATAAATGCCAGTTCTCATAAATTCATCTTCATGATTGTTTGCTGGTGAAAGAATGGTTAGAGAGTATCTGAAAAAAATATGGATATTTTAGTAGACTTTAAAGTCAATATGAATCACCAGCATGCTGTAGCAGCTATAAACATTATTTCAGACTGCATGGGGAAGGGGATATCACGGTGGCTACTCGTTATATGTAGGGTGTGGTTTCTTTTGAACATTTTCACTCAGGGCACCAAAATATAAAAAGGTATTTGATAACCTGGAACTCATTCAGAAAGATGTAAAGAAGGTCCTAAAGGGTCTTGATGCCTCCTTTATGAGAAAAATGTTCAAGTAATACATGATGCCTCTTTTCAAGTATTTGAAGGTATGTGGGAAGACATGGGATAGGCCTTAGATTTGTTTTTTTTCCCTTAGGGATGGAAATATTAAAGAAGAAAAGTTAAGTTAAGATGTCATGAAAAAATTCCTTGTTACAGTTGTACAGAAAGAAGTGTGATGGACTACCACATGAGGTAGTGTTTTCCTTCTCAGTTCAGGTCCTCAAGCAAAGATGAATGAACATTCATGAGGGATGAAGTTATAGGGATTCTTGTCCAGTTAAGAATGACTACCAAGATTTCTGTAAACAGTCTATAAGAAATTTGTGAATCTGTTAAGGGCATGTCTTTTAGCAATTTTGAATATTCTTTTAATTTGTTTCTTGTTAGCCTTTACTAGTACTATACCATTGTAGCCCTGCTACCACCCAGGTCCAAGAGGGTTCTGAGAGGGACAACCTTGTGCTGTGTGAGCTGTACTATATGGAGGAAGATATGATGTGTGATAGCTAAGAGAATGCCTAGTACAAGAGATTGAAAGAGACAGAGGATTTGAGATAGTGATAGAAATAGAGAGACAGAAACAAAGAGAAGGTACAGAAATTCATTGACACGCATGGAAAAAGGAATTTTAGGGGAGTGATTATTTAACTTTTTATTTTGAGTGAAAGCAAATACCTGGTTCTAGAACATTACTACACAAGAAAATGGCATAATCATTGTTGTGAGACATAGAAAGCATGCAAACAAAACATATGCACGTACTATATGGCAATATAAACAGATAAATGTTCATTTCCATAGATGCAACAAAGGGAAATGAGACATGTCAAAGAGGAAATACACTTACAGGTGGAGTTCAGGTGGCAAAATTGTAAACTCTATGAATGGTTTGGCTGAGAACAGGTAATCCATGCTACATATAGGATAGGGCATTCCTACTCAGACCCTTATGTGGTGAAATGTTCTTGGGGTCCCTTTTTGATCTCAGGCTTGGGTGAAGTTTGGGTAACAGAATTTCTTTATCTAAACCAAAAACTGGTCAATGGATACAACGTTAACTGAGTCAAAATGAAGGGAAATGACTCAAGGCCCTTTCATCATCATCCAGTAAAACACTGCAAGCCTTATCTGTCTGACAGAGTTAACAAAGGAAATAATACGAACTGTTTTGCCTCTGTGTTTTGATAGGCTTTGGGACCACTTAGCCTAAGTGACTCCACATTGGCATCCTAGAAGTATAATGTAAAACCTCCCTATAACCATAATATCAAACAATTTAAAGTTTACAGTTAGCATAGTGATTAAGAGAGAGATACATTTTAATGTCAGAATGGAGCCCTCAGACTAAAAAATGTGTATGTGGAACTGTCTCATGAAGCTTTTCACCTCCTACAATTCTACAGCTGCTGATAGTGAACCTTCCTAGGATAAGATTGTTTTTTTCTGTCTCAGTTTGAGCTAAAATCTTATTTTACTCTCAAATGGATAGCTTATTTAATCATATATACATACATATACATATCATTATATTGTGTCATATTATATCATATCATCACATCATATCATATTATAATACATTTTATTATTATCTTCTCCAACTGCTGTTGTTTAATGGGTTTGATAGCTATTACCATTTGTCATGGTCTTTTGTATATAACTGGAACTTTTTGAGAAAGGGCTAATCTGGTGAGTATATACCAAAACTTAGCATCCCCCTTCATAGTGATAAGCAAAGTGGCTTTTCTTCTGAATTTCTAAATATAATGCCCTTAGTCTAGAGGAAAAATTACCTGACCTTCATAGATACTTCACAGATGCTTCCTATAAGTCTGATGCCCCCTTTCTTTCCTAATCTGCTGGTCATACAGACATGTTTCTCCTTTAGTATTCTGCTATATTGTCCAGATTTCTGGTCCTATCTCCATGTCACCTAGAAGTCACTTCTCTATAATTGTACACATATCTGTAGAACATGGTTGCACACACACACACTCATAAACCTTTATATGATAAAAAAGTCAGGGAGTCATAAAACATTAAAGCTAGAAAATACTTTAATGTTTACCTGATCCAACATTCTTATTTTTGTAAAAGGTGACATGCCAAGATAAATGTTTCTGTGCTGACTTTTATCTTCAACTCAAATCATGTCAAACTTTACATAAAGCTAAAATGTTTACATTAGCTTTTGACTCTTGTAGTTGTCACTCCTGAAATAACTTGAGAGTAACTTGAACATTTCCTTATGTAAGCTTTATTTCACTACTCAGTATAGTGGCTTTCTAAGGGTCTGGGTCAGCATAGGCTCTAAGTGCAATTTAGCTTTTTTGATGTTTTCAGGAACCCTATATAATATTAACCTTGATGCACAAAAGGCAAGTACTACCTTATCTTTTCTCCAACTTTGTCTTTATTCACTGAGACATTGGGTACCTCCACCTCTCCTTTTAAAAAGCTTATATTCAGTTTCCTTTCCAAAAACTGACTATTGAAAAAATCAGTGCATACTATTAATTTCTACAATATATTTTAGATGTTAATCAGGTGCATTTAGGATTAAGATTCTCAAATATGAAAATTATTCAAATATGAAAGAAATATGCATGTATTCATAATGGACATTATGTGGCGAATTGGAGGTAGGTCACTTGAGAAAGATAGTTCAGTCAGTCAATAAGTATTTCCTATATGTCATAAACTGTTCTAAACATAGTGACAGACAAAAATGGAAAAAATAGTCACTGTCTTCAAGGAATTCACAATCTAGTGAGCTAAGTCTTATAACTTGAGTTCAGTTGGCCGTGCCATTATCTGAGCTAAAAATCTTGAAATGAGCAACTGGGGATGCATCATTGACACAGATCAGAACTCAGTCTTATCTCTCCATGTGATGTAAAGCTAAAAACAACAACAACAACAAAAAAAAACCCAAAACCTTTATGACTCTACTGTACCCCAAGGTACAGTAAATTCAGATATAATTTTTACATAGCCACTGAGGGTTGGCATAGGATCCATTGTATAGGCCTAGTCAAGGACACTATTTTCTTCCAAAAACATCTGGAAGTAAATCATTTTTTCTTGAGCTCTCATTTATGCAGGATTAAATATATTTAATATATACTTAATATATGTATTTTATATATATAGATATATATCTATATATAATATATATAGTCATATAAATATAACTATATATATAGCTTATATGTAACTCTGTAATTATAACCATATTAAAATGTTATAAATGGTGACAATATATCAATTTGTAACTATACATAAATTTCATTAAGATATATAAATTTGTATTTGAATGTCTTTTTGCTTCTCTACTATGATCACCAAATTTGAGGAAATATGCTCTAAATGGTGCAAAAATGAGAGGAGAAACTTTTATTACTACTTCAGCTTCTGAAAATAAACCTCTACATTCTAGAATACCATAAGAAAATGTGAACGAAGGTGATGTCAGATTATTATTAATAGTCATATTTTTGAAACTATACTAGTCTCCTAGAACTTATGAAATAGAAATTATATTATTTATAACGTTTTTTTTTCCTTTTTGTCTGACTTCCTGAAAGCCACAATTTACCTCTCATACTTTTTTCAATTATTACCCTAATTATTTTCAGTGTTTAATGACTTAAAACATATTTCCAATGAATGAAGAAATGAATGAATACAAATAATTTATTAAGTAAATAATGTGTGAAAAGCATTTTTACAAGCATTAGGCACAAAATACAAGATGCACAAGTATGTAAGAAAATATTTTTAAAATAAAATTAAAGATTCACTTTTTTTGAGTGGAGGGAGGGAGTTTGAGTGGAAGTCTCACTTGTGGATAATAGGAAAGGCATCATTGAGGACTAAGGTTTGCAAAGCACTTCGTGTATATTATTTCTTTTTTTTTTTGCTATCTGATACAACACATCTGTGAGGTAGTACTATTACAATAGGATTTCCTTCAATGTTAATTAATGTGATTTACTAAATTTATTATAATATGCCACATACTGAAATAATCTGTGATTTGCTATTTCATTATGAGCAAGTAAACTTCACATTATTGAGGGAAATATAAGTGAAAAAGGGAGAGGAGAATCGATTACTTTAGCCTGACAGACATATGAAGCCTGCTGTTTTTGTCAACAATGACTTAGTGATGTCCCTCTCATTCCCCCACCATTGGCATCCGTTCTTGTCATTTGACACCATGAGCATTTCACTTCAGTTTCAATCTCACTCAAATCAGTGTGAGTTTCAAATGAAGTGAAAAATCATATCATTATAGCCCAGCAGGGCCACAAAATAATTTCTCTGATGTCCAGCTGCTCTGAAATCTCTAATAGTTGCAATGGGGAGGATTTGCATGTTTGCAGCTGTGAAAATGAAACCTTACATACCTCTTAGTACTTTGAAATTTGGCATCACAGAACCAAACTATGTACCTTCAAGGAATAGCCCCGGCTTCATTTTTATTACTAGTAAAGGACAAACCCAGAATTGTCTCCTTGGCAGAACTCCAAGAAACTACACCCATGTTGTAGCAACCACCCCTAGAAGCAGGCAGGGGCAATGCAAAATTTTTCCAATAAATCTTTGAACCACTGAGCATGCAATGATTTGAAATTGAATTGGGATGAAAAGTTGCTCTAGTCTCCTATATCACCAGAAAAAAAAAATTGTTATTTTTATATTACCATCATGGGAAAGCCTATATGTTTCAATAAAAATAAAAATAGTTTCAATTACATTTTACACTTTCTCCCCCTTCGAATCATACACTCACTAGAATGTGCTAAGCTTAATTAGGAGTAAATGCTAGTTGTCATTATTTTGTTACCATTATTAAGGAGGGGGGCGGTTTAAGGCATCCTAAAAATACTTTTTAGTTTTTTTTCTAACATTTTTTCTTCTCCAGGAGTATTTTTGACTAGGTGACTACTGTGGCATATTTTGAAAATCTAAAATGAACAATTATTTAACCATTTTAAGGATGTTACAATTTATTCCTTTCATTGGAAAAGACACTGATTTTGGGAAATATTGAAGGCAAAAGGAAAAGGGGACAGCAGAGGAGAAGATACATATAATGATTTGGAAACAGTGAATATGGAGTTGAACAGACACCAGGAGATAGTGGAGGATAGAAGAGTCTGGCATGCTACAGTTGAGAGGTCATAAAGACTTAGAAACAGCTGAACAACAACTTCCTCAGTCCAGTCCCAGGGCTCCTTCTGCTACACCACCAAGCTGTCCTTAAACCATCTCTTAAAATATTCTAAAGTACTTTACAAATGTGAAGTTTGAAATTTTGAAAATATTTAGGTAAAATCATTATGTTTAACCTTAAATCGTACCACATTAGGCCAACTGTTACAGAAATAAAGGAAAAGACAAAAGGGGCAAAAACTTATTCTTCTCTCTTCTTCCTCCACACATTTTTAAGAGTTTATGTTAATGACCATAGTACTTTTATAAACCAGTGTTTTCATAAAATAGTATTAAATAAGGCAAATATAAAATTTAAGTTTACTTTTATGAGGAGACAATATGTCCTATTAACTGGAGAGCCAGTAACAAAGCTAAGAAGAACTAGGTTCAATTCCTATGTCTATCAAGTTTTCTCTACAATTTGGGGTAATTCATTTAAACTTCTCAATATTCTAGACATATTTATAAAACTCTAGAAGTTGTAAAGATGTCAACCTGTATTTGCAAGAGAAATTTCTTCATCTTAGAGTGCCCTATAACAATGAAATCACAAGTCCAAATCCTATTCTTATCCCTAAGATATTTATGTATCTTTTAAAATAAATTGGTCAAATAAAATGGTAAAAAAAATAATAATATATAAAACTTGACCCCAGAGGTTAGAACCAGAAGTAATGGGTGGAAGTGGCAAAGACTCTAATTTAGGCTTAAAGTCAAGAAAAGCATTCAAATTCATAAAATGTGATGAATGAAGAAATATTTGGAAAACTTTCTTGATTTCTCCTCTCAGTCCACCATAAATCTTATAAAAAAGGATGGATAATTACTTAGTAGATATGCTATATTAAGTATCCTGTAAACTTAGATTTTTTTTCAGATTATATGGTTGCTAATGTTTCTTCTAATTCCAAATGTGATTGTGATATTCTGATATGTACCTCAATATTTCTTTAATGTATGCATCCTCTCCAGTGATATGTATTGTCTTTTCTTTATAACTTAGAAAATAACCTTTGAGAGTTATAGTACCCCCCCCCCAATGCATTACTTGGTGATGAGATTCTTCCACCCTAGACATACAAAAAATCATCATACTTTGATACATAACTTAAATCAAATTCATGTTGCATCCATTTCTTTTTTTTTCTTCTTTAACTCTTTTATTGGCTACAGGATGCCTTTGTTATTTAGTTTCTTTTTACCATGTCTTTTATGTGGAATTCTTAAATTAAAATTATTAAATATTATAACTTGGTCATTGCTAGGAATGATGATTTTTAAAATTTTTTATTACTTTTTTTAAAGAAGGAAGATTTTTTTTTTTTTATTAATTGCTGTAACATTGTCCTTCAGAAAGGCTGAGGAAGCTTCATATTTTCTTTAGACATCAATAGACTTCGAAGCTCTTGCAGAATCACTTTGATGCTATATGCATTTTACCATTTTGCTAGCACGGATATGACTCTTGGGTCCACCACTCCATTAGAACTATTTATTCTATTCATATTAATTTTTGTTGCAAATCTTACAAATGGGGGGGCTTCTGGATATTTAGGTCCACACTCTCTTTTAAGGCTGTATATTCGGTTTTCATAAATTGTTCTTGGAGGCCCAATAATCATTCCTGTTCATCTTGTGTCATATCTTCATCATCTTCAAGACCCCAGTTAACTGTCCCATCTCCTACTCCTTTCTGGCCTTCTTCGAGTTCTTCCAACAGTCGGAAATTTCGAGGGACTTTCACTCCTGAGCCCGTGGTCGCTGCCATCTTGCGTCGCTGCCGCTCGGAGTCCGCCCCTTCTTCTCCATCCCGCCCCTCCCTCTTCCCCTGTCCCCCTCCCCAAGCGGGGTTCCTTCTCCGCCTCGCGGACCCGGCGCCTCAACTATTTTTAGTTACATAGATAATTTTACTTCTGTCTCTCATAACAGCCAGCTTTTATATCACCTTCAACAATGCCAGATTTGTAAATACTATATAATTTTTTTAATGAGCTTGATATATGGATTGGTGACACTTTGCCATAAAAGAGTTTTAAGGCAATATTTTAATGTACCAAGTTGAATGATTTTTATCATCAAAAAGTTATCACAATACCATTTTATGTTCTTTGCATCTTTTAGTGAATGGTAAGATAGTAATGACATGATCCATTGTTGAATATCATTTGTTAAGGCCTGCATGGTCCTTACTAATACTCTCAAGCTGGATGTCTTCAATTTAACCATCATCAAGATGAATTGTTAAGATGACCGTCTTAAGTATTTTGTATAGATGGTGAGTAAAGTTAAAGGTGTTGAAGTTTGATTGGTCACCTTATCTTCTAGAAACCAATAAGATCAGAGGATTTTTCCCATGCTTTTGATATATTCTTCTCCTTAAATATCTTGCAAATTGGTCCCTCTATGACTTTATATCTTTTATTGCCTCTAGCAGAGATCTCCTGATCTCCTCTCTCTCTCTGTCTCTGTCACTGTCTGTCTCTCTCTGTTTCTCCATCTGTCTCTCTGTGCCAATCTGTCTCTCTCTCTCCACATATGTATTTGTCTGTATGTGTGTATAGGATTATATGTGTATGTATATAAAAATAGAATATAGGCATACATACATACTTCTATATAGATACATATGAATATATACACATAAAGATGTGTGCATATATGTGTGTATGTATGTATATGTAAGTGCATATATGTATGTATATATCTACATTTATCTGTATCTATCTAATATCCCATATGGCCAGGTTTTTTTTTTTTTTAGTGCTGTTTCTAAATCCTATTTAGACCTTTTAAGGCTATGATGTTAAGGTCCAAGTGCAGTGGTTTCACTATGCTTGACAATAATAAAAAAATATTTTTTTCTAATTTCCCAAAGATTTTTTTCAGAAAAATATGAGAACTTGGGGGCGGCCAGGTAGCACAGTGAGTAGGAGCACCGGCTCTAGTGCCCGGATTACCTGGGAATCTAATCCGGGCTCAGACACTTAGCACCCACCCAGAAACACCTGACCATGTAACCTTGAGCAAGTTACTTAACCCCAATTGCTTAGGGGTGGCCAGGTGGCTCAAATCCGGGCTCAGATACTTAGCGCCACACCCAGAAATAACTGGCCGTGTAACCTTGGGCAAGTAATTTAACCCCGATTGCTTTAAAAAAAAAAGAAAAAAAACATGAGAACTTAAATAAAATATTGTAATAACTCTCCAATTATCATCAGATGAGCCATAGAAGAGGGAGATACAGACTTGTCAAAAGATCCAATACAGAGATTAGGGCAATGAAAAGTCCCCTGTGGAAATTGAGGTCCTCCATATGTTCCTGTTTATTGAAGATGTTTATATCAAGATTGAACAAACTATAGAGCCACCGAAACTGAGGTCATTAGAGAGGCAGGACCACGATGGCAGAGTAGAGGAAAGAAACCAGTTTAACTCTTCAAATACTCCCTTCCAAACAGCTTTAAAATAATGCCTCAAATACAATTCAGGAACAGCAGAACCAACACAAAGTCATTTTGTCTTACATGTATATAAGTTTAAATATTGGTTTCTTAATTTTTATGTCATGGAAGAAAATAGACACAATTGCCTTCCTTGCCCCATGAAGAGAGCTAAAATACGAAACATAATATTTGTGATGGGAAAGAATAAGAAGTGAAAGGATGAAAAGAAGGGAAGGGAAAGAATAGGGAACTTGATTAGAAGTCACAATTACTTTCAATAAAGTTGAGATGAATCCATGTAATTGTTTACTTCACAATTTTTTTCTTATTTTTTTCTCAACTATATGTAAACAACTATTTTTAATATTATTTTTTATTTGGAGTTTCAAATTATCTCCTCCTCCCCCATTCAGAAGGTATTTGATACTGATACATGAGCAGGCATGCACAATATTTTCATATTGGCCATGGTGCAAAAGATAATGCACAGCAAAAATAATAATAATAATAAAGTTTAAAAAATTCCTTCAATCTGCATTCAGATTCTATAAGTTCTTTCTGTGTAAGTCAATAATATTTTTCACCCTAAGTCCCTGAGAAATGTCTTGGATCATTGTATTGCTGAGAATAGCTAAATTATGCACAGTTGAGAACTCATGTAATCGTATTTGAACTAAACTAAATCAGTTGACTGAATTACAGCAAAACGTCTGATACTTTTTACAGATAAAAATAGAATTCCTAGAAAACATTCTCAAATGGGTCAGGCCCTGGAGTCAGGAAGACCTGACTTCAAATCTGACCTCAGACATTTGACACACTTACTGTGTGACCTTGGGCAAATCACTTAACCCCAATTGCCTTGCCTTCCCTTCTCCAAAAAAGAAAAAAAAGCATCCAGAAAGAAAAAAATAATAATTAGTAATATGGTAAATTATTAACTGTTCTCATTTACATAATATTTTAAGCTTGCAAACTTTCAATTGTATAACAGCTCTATGAGGTGGGTACTTGTATTAACTGTGGTTTGAGCATTTAATTCTATCATTTTAAGAAACTTTTTGGTAAGGGAGAAATCATACACACGTATGCATGCATGCATATATGCAAATATAAATGTGTATGCATACAAATGTTTATTCATACATCTATTACACACATGTGCATATATGCATACATGTTGAGAGTTATAAATATAGCTATTGATAAAGGTATAGATATGGATATATACATGCAGATTCCTCACTTCTGAAACATACAAAATCTTAAGACTCATTTGAGACACTGGCCAAGGGTCATAGAGCTAGTATGAATCAGAAATAGAACTTGAATATGTAGGCCTTCTCTCTCCTCTAGGTAATACTGCTTTTCATGTTTGGTATAGTTATTCCTGTTTTATAGGAGGATATTGAAGCTTAGAAAGTTGAAGTGGTTTGCCCATGGATACACAATTAGTATCATAGGCAAGGTTTAAACTATGCTCTCCTTGACTGCAAATGTAGCAATATATTCCATGATCCTTTTGAAATCTTTCTGTTATATTTTTATTCTAAAAGCATTGGTTCATTTAAATAATGATATGCTAGTGAATAAAAATGCTGGAAATACTACTACGGAGTAGTAACTCTGTACAGTGTTCAAGACATAGAATTATACTGTACCTGTGAAAAATTGTTTAATTTTTTAGTGGTCACTATTGGTATTTCATTAGAGAAGTGATTAATAGTTATCTTTTTCATTTGAAATATATTCATAAATCAGTTTATAGTTAGATTTCTAGCTATTCCTCTTTTTTATAAATATCTGTCAAATAATGAATATTTGTTGATGAAGCTTCTACAATGTGCACAGGGCTATGCTGAAATGTGGCAATACCAAGGCAAATAAAAACGTTCATATTCAGTTGCTCCTAATTTTCTCTACAATGAAATAGAAAACATGCTGCCCAATATTTGTAGCCCACTACAGCCTCAACTTTGCTTTCCTTCAAATCTTCTTTATTACTCCTTTTCACACACCTTTTGTTTCAAGGAAACTGACTTTCTGTATGTTCCATTTAGATGAACCAAAACAGTTCTTTAGCTATAAGTCAGCTACCAATATTTATATGTGTAAATAAAAAACAATTTGGGGACATATTATATTCTTTGTTTTAAGAGTATAACAGTTTTATATGTTTTTCATTTTGCAATATCAGTCTAAAATCAATTTCAATAACTGACAGAATAGATCAAATGTCAGGAAAGTATCACAGCACTTTTCTCTTGCAGATGTAGACACATGTCTTGGCAAGTAAAATGAAGCTCTTCATTGCATTTTGCAGCCCAGTAAGCTTAATAACAGCTGCTAAAGAATCTGATATTTTTTCCTGATGTAGTAAGATAGAATTTGCACAACAGGAGTACTTGTAGCACCACTGTGAGTGGTTCAGAGTGCTAAAATTTCCATTAGTAAGACATCAATATTCCTTGGAGCTGATTGCAAAACAAATGGAAATTTCCAAAGAAAAATATTATGAGATTTTTCCCCCAATCCATAAGCAATGAAAGGTTTTCAAGTTTTCAGTAGTATTATTTTCAGTACATTTGTAAAGTATATGTTCAAGGTGGAAGCTTATTAGTTTTACATAAGCTCCCCAAAATCAGATGTGATCTTAGGAGTAAATACATAAGATGCATACATGATTATAGCAAAGGAGTGGGACTTTCTTGCCTTCCTTCCTTCCTTCCTTCCTTCCTTTCTTCCTTCCTTCCTTCCTTCCTTCCTTCCTTCCTTCCTTCCTTCCTT